>NW_006399840.1:2881293-2882437 GCF_000299155.1 Elephantulus edwardii | reverse complement strand
CAGGAGGGGAAGACCCTCTATGAGATAGATTGATTCGGTGACTGGGGTAATCGGGATGGGCGTGTCAGAGGCGGTGCGGTTGGCGCAGGATAGAGCAGGGTTTAGGGGTGTTGTGCATAGGGTCGCTATGAGTCGCAAATGACTCGACGGCACATAACAACAACAACAACATAGTTTTTTCATAATATTCCATTGTTAGCCTTTTTATTTTGGTTGGTTCTGTTGTGACATTGTCCGTTTCATCTCTTATTCATATTATTTTTGTCTTTTCTTTCTTTTCCTTTGTTAGATTTTGCTAGTAATTTGTTTATTTTATTTACCTTTTCAAAGAACCAACTCCTGGTTTTATTGATGGTTTCACTTGTTTTTCTATTTTCCATTTCATTTATTTATGCCGTGATTTTTATAATTTCAGGTTTTTTAAAAGGTGTTGGGTTTTCTTTCTGTTTTTAATTTGTTGGAGATGTTGGGTTAGAGTGTCAATGGTCAATTTTTGGATGCCTCTTGATGTGTTTGTTTATTGCTATAAAGTGACCTCTGATTACTACTTTGGCTGTTTTTCAGAGGTTTTTGTAAGTTGTGTCCATTGTAATCTGTTTCAAGAAATTTTTGAATTTAATTTCTTATTTCTTCTAGTACCCACTAATGTTCAAGCAAGGTGTTGTTCAGCTTCCAAATGTATGAAGTTTTGTTCTCCATTATCCTCTTGTTATAATTTCTAGCTTTGTAGACTTGTAGTCTGAGAATATGCTTTGTATTACTTCTATGTTTTGGAATTTAGAAATGCTTGCCTTGTGACCTAAAATGTAATCTATTCTGGAGAACGTTCCATGCACATTGGAGAATAAGGTCCACTGCACTTTTGTTGAGTGCATTAGCCTATACATATCTATGAGATTGAGTTGTTTTATTGTGTGGTTTAATTCTTCAGTATCTTGTTGAGAATTGTGCTAATACGAAACCTATACTTGGACCAGGAGGCAGTAGTCAGAACAGAGCAGGGTAATACTGCATGGTTCAAAATTGGGAAGGGTGTTTGACAGGGATGCATCCTGTCCCCATACCTTTTCAACATGTATGCAGAGCGGATTATCTGAGAGGCTCGGCTCTATGAGGAGAATTGTGGCATCAGGATTGGTGGAAG
>NW_006399840.1:2817583-2880465 GCF_000299155.1 Elephantulus edwardii | reverse complement strand
AACAACAACAACAACAACTATTTTTTTATTGAGAGTGATGTAAATTCTGTGTCAGAAAGTTCTATCAGACTTTCTGACTTCAGGAAATCCATTGATACTGTGTCACTTTTTGGGGGTGACATCTTGTTTTGGGTTTGTGTAGCATGTGAAGTAGCCTGCTTTCCACATGATATTTCTGTGGTAGAGTTTTTCATGCCTGAGGTGATAGTAGGCTCTTGGTCTGACATCATTGTTCCAGTGAAGGATGGGGCAGGTACCCTGACTGTGTTACTCTCTGAACTTTTGTCTCAAGGGAAGACTTGATTCAGTTTGGGAGAGAAAAGACTTGTGAATTAGCAGCCTCCTCTGTCAAACAACTGCTACAGCTAGGCCAGTCCAAGGTAATTCAGGCTAAAGGCAGCTCATGATTTAGGAGGGGAGAAGAAATGAAGTGTATTCACCTGTGATACTGATGTCTCTGGTGCAGTTCAGAGGGGTGGCAGCAGGTCATCCTCTTGGCATTGAGATTGAGGTGCACAGGCTGTGGCAACAGGTCCTCTACGTAATGGGTCTAGGACTTCCCTGGTGCACAGGCAGGACTTCTGGGTGTCAGGGATAGGACTTCTGGGCATTGTGGTGGGACTTCTGAGAAGTGGGGCATAGTTTCCTGGTGGCAGGGGCAGGACATCCAGGCAGCAAGGCTGTAACTTTCAGTAAAAGGCCTGGGTGATCTTCTAGACAATCGGCAGGAGTGTTCTGACAGACAGATAAGGTCCTTCAGGTATGTCCACGGGTCCAGATGGTAGGGATGGCTACATCCAGCCTGAGGGGGTGGGTCCCCACTAGTTAGTGTGCTGTGGTCTAGTGCTCCAGGCAAGAGACCAGGCCGCACCCAGAAGAGACGTGGCGGCAAAGGGGCTAATCTGAACGACTGGAGCTAAAGGGTGCGGAGCTGGAGCTCTGGGCACTTGCAAGTGCCCCAAGAGGAAGGTGACCAACCTGTTTTGCTTTGAACATCAGCTCAACATCTGCGAGCACTACATGGTAGCCAACCACAGTAAGTGCAGCATCCAGTCTTACCTGCATTGGCTCCAAGACAGCAACTATAACCCCGATTGTAGAGGGTGCAACATGCCCCTGACTGCCCTGCCCGGGAGACCACCCGCCTCATCTGCTTTGATCTTTTCTACTGGGCCTGCCTCAACAAGCGTGCCACCCACCTACCCCAAAACGCAGTGCCTGCTGGCTACCAGTGCCCCAACTGCAATGGCCCCATCATTGCCCCCGCCCACATGGCTGGTCCCGTGGCCTCAGCATTGAGGGAGAAGCTGACCACAGTAAACTGGGCACAGGCAGGACTGGGCCTTCCTCTGATCGACGAGGTGGCAAGTCAGGAGCCTGAACCCCTCAACACCTCTGACTTCCTTGACTGGTCCAGCTTCAATACCAGTGGGACCGCTGGACAAGAGGAGACAGCCAGCGCCTCTGCTGCCACACCCTTCCACAGCCTAGCCCTGCAACCCCACCCTCCTCAGACCGGCCTGAACAGCACACGTTGATCCACATGGGTGGGCCCAAGCCCTTGACGCATGCCTCAACCCCAAGGAAGGTGCATGACATGAGGGAAGATGAGGGGGGACCGGGCCTCCGGTGTCTGTGCCGATGACAAGTACCGCCGCTGACCTGCCTTGGGCTGGCTGGCTGCTGAGGAGCCGGGCTGGGCCTCAGAAGCGACCTCTACTGCAGCGGGCAGGGCTGCTGCTGTTGCTCAGACTTCTGGGCTTCCTGGCCCTCCTGGCCCTCATTTCTCTCCTGGGCCGGGCCGCGGCCGACAGCGACCCCAACTTGGACCCACTTATGAACCCTCACATCCGTGTGGGGCCCTCCTGAGCTCTCAGTTGTGGCTGGGCCAGCCAAGGACCTGGGGGCCAGGGTCAGGGAGGCCTGGGGTCCTTCTTCCCAATCCTGTCCCTAAAGTCTGAGACACTATGAGCCCAGACCTGAAGTTGAGTCCCCAAATGGCTATAGGTAGGACCTGGGGTCCCCACAGCCCAAGCACTTGTCCTGACCTACTTCCCCTGGGCCTCCAGTCTCCTACCCCGCCCACAAAGGAACTAATAGGTGGAAATAAACAGCAGACTTTATTTAAAAAATTTAAATTTTTTTATTTAAAAAATAAGAGACTGATCTGGGACATATCAAAAAATTCTCAAGTCAGGTACTTACTTAATTGACTAGCCACGTGGCAAGGCATGACATGGAATTGCATACAGGTATGCCACGGAGACACATGCAGGGGCAACATGGAGACTGAGCACAAAACTTTTTTTAAGAACTACATAGAAGGGTCTCCAGGTAAAAATAACAAGAACCTCAAGTCAAGAGAAAACTAGCGTGTTCAAGAAAACAAAACTTGTGTAATTGCTACATAGTGTGCAAGAGGCACAGAGGAGCAGACGATGTTGCTGAGATAGGTACCAGCTAGATCATTTCAGGCATAAAGATCTAAATGTAAGATCTTTGCTTGCTTATAAGTTTGTATTCAAATCTTCTGCCTACAAAAACAGCCAGGTTGGTGCATAATAAACTCAGTGTACTGAACTGGATTAACTCTTTCTATATTTGGAGAGTTGTTCCACTGAGAGTTCAGACATATGTTCTTTGTGGATTAATGATAAAATTTATATTAATGAAGTTTTGTTAGTAGTTCAACTCCATTTGCTGCAGGAAACCTATTGGAAAACTTATGTGTTTAACTCTTTTCCTCCTTCAGCAAAGATTTGGCAGGTCGTAAAATAGAAATGAGATAGAGAATCTATCATGCTTTCCACAGCTTGAACTGAGTTGCAAGATGGAATTAATTGGGGTTGGCAAGGCCTGGAAATTGGGCATAGCCTCTTAGTTCCGGTGGCATGAAGTCTTCTCGTTTTGGCTTCTGTTTTGGTTTGAAATAAATTTTTGGAATGCCAAATATTCCTATAATCAAAGGTTGATATACATGTGTGTATTCTGAAGCCAAATAAAAATACCTTTTGGATTATCTCCCATCTCGTATCACTCTCAATACAATTTCTCTCATTTAGGGCCTATGATCAAGAGTTAACATTACACCTCAAACACTAATGAGTGGAAAAGGGGAAAGGCTTTCAAAGTACCCTGAAATTGAACCAGTTTGCCCATGTCTAATTTGTTGGGCAAAAAAACTTTCACCTGCTAGGAAAGCAAGGTAATCTTGTTTAGGGTCTTAAAATAGAACAAATAGAGTTCTTTTTCTTCATAATTGGACACATATAGTGGCATTACAAGGACATAATAACTATTCTACATTTAAAGTATTTTATGAGAATATATCCGTAGTATTGAAATAGAAAACTCTGGGGAAACGAATACTATGCTAAAGAAGGCACCAAGAGGCTTTGTTCATCAAATCCCACTATGCTAGGCTCCAGGGAAGAATAACCTGGAAGATATTCTCCCTTCCTGTGATCTGTAGGTTCTGAAGACAAAGAACTCAGCTGGATGGAGATGAAAATATGGATGGCCACTGGAATCTCTGTGGTTTGGAACTACCACTAAAAATAAGTAAATCTCATCAGCCAGGACCATCTCCCTGTCCTGAACCCCAATCTAGGTCTTCATCTACTTAATCAAACTGTGTATCTTTAGCAAACCTTCCCTGATTAAACCCACTCAGATCAAAGTCCCATTTATGGACTGAACTTTTAAACATGTTGATATATTACTTTGAAGAATACAATTTGCTGGTAAATTGTTCCAGATTATTTCACTTAAGTATTTTTGTGTTCATCTGAGAATTCAGGTGCCTGAAACTTTTCCCACTCATTTGGGAATTCAGGTATAAAATAAATTTTCTATAAATGCTTGTGGCCGTTATTCCCAGAAGGTAAACTATTGATGACATATCCATCAGAGTTGAAAACTGGCCTACCATTTTTCATTGTTTAAACATTACTTGGTCCCTGGAATTCCCATTCAATGGAAATAATTTGTATTGATTCCTTCCACGTGTTCCTTCATTCACTCCTACTATCTTCACTTCCTTCTTCTGCCCTTTTATCAGTTGATGATGGGAACAAGAACACCTGCTTAGAGACAATCAGATCTGCTGTCAACATGTAGTTTCATCCTCATTCCCCAGAGAAAAATAGTCTGCAGAAGATAAGCTTTGACTCATTTCCTTAAGCTTCTTAAGGCTAGCTACTTTATATTAACTTTGCTAAATGGTTTCCTCCAGTGTGTGGACTGGACACATAGCTATAACTTTTTGGTTTACAGAGAATTATTAGTGGCCATGCCTATTGCAGGAAACCACTATTTCTTCATTGGCCTCCTCCTTACATTCTTACCTCTACGTTATCATCTCAGAAGGAAGGATCCTAAAACTATGAGCCAGAAAAACTGTTGAAAGTCCTGTCAGATAGTGTGACACTAGTTCTTATCTAGAGAAGGTTTCAAAAGAATCTTAAAAAGCTAATTTTTATTTTTAACTTCCATTTATTTCTTTACATGAAGAATTGTTAAATTTGTGAGACCGGAGTAGAACAGACATTATCAGCCTCCTGCCCACTTTCTTTTCTCTGCCACTCCTCTGGAACCACCTCAGATTCCATCTCCTAGCTATGGACTCCTTTACAAGCCAGGGCTGGTGAGTCCTGTTCCTGGCAGGTGGAGTGTACTCTACATCATAGTCTGGTGATTGTTCTTCATTCTTTAAACAGGCATGTCACTTCTTACTATTAGACTGTGTTTTGAAAGAAAAACTAGGCTTATATTCTCACAGTTACCAGAATATTTTGAGTAAATACTTTTACAACAAGAATTTTATGGATCAAAAACCTTAATTTGGACTCAGTGACAGAAATGAGGCTGGAAATAGAATGATAGAATTCTGCACATTCAATGTTTTATTCATTGCAAATACCTTTTATAAGAAACACAAAGGCAGGCTATACACATGGATTTCACCTGATGGTATGCATAGGAATAAAAAAGATTACATATGTGGAAAGAATCGCTGGAGAAGCTCAATATCAGCTGAAAACCAGGCAAGGTGCTGATTGTGGGACAGACCACCAACTGCTCATATGCAAGTTCAATCTGAAGAAAATGAAATCAAATCCAAGGAACCAAAATTTGACCTTCAGTCTGTCCCATTAGAATTTCAAAACCATCTCAGGAACAGGTTTGGGGCCTTGAGCACCAAGGAGCATAGACCACATGAGCTGTGGGAAGATATCGAGAATATCATGCAGGAAGAATACAAAAGATAATTACAAAGGCGGAAGAGGAGGAAAAGACCAAGATGGATGTCAGATAAGACTTTGAATATTGCATTAGAGTGCCAAGAAGCCAAAGCTAAATGAAGAAATCAAGAAATCAAAGAGTTGAACAGAAAATGTCAAAGGGCAGCTTGGGACAACAAAGCAAGAGACTGTAAGGAAATCGCAGAAAGCTGGAGTCAGAAAATCAAAAGGGTCATAATCACTCAGTGTTTCTTAAGCTGAAGGCGTGGGGGGGGCGGAAATTCAAGCCACAAGAGGCAATACTTAAGGATGCTTTGGGTAGAATGTTAAATGATCCAAGAAACATTAAAAGAAGGTGGAAGGAGTACACAGAGTCACTGTATCAGAAGGAATTGGCTGACACAGAAGAATTTCATGAAATAACATATGCACAAGAACCAGTGGTGATGAAGGAGGAAGTTCAAGTTGCTCTGAAAGAATTGCCAAAAACAAGGCTTCAGGAGTTGATTGCATACCAATTGACATATTTCAACAAACAGACGCCGCCCTGGATGTGCTCCCTAAGTTGTGCCAAGAAATCTGGAGGACAGCCAGCTGGCCAACTGACTGAAAGAGATCAATATTTGTTCCCATTCCAAAGAAAGGTGACCTGAAAGAGAGCAGAAATTATCGAATAATATCATTAATATCACAGACAAGCAAGAATCTGCTGAAAATTATCCAAAACCAACTAGAGCAATATATCAACAGAGAACTGCCAGATGTTCAGGCTGGATTTAGAAGAGATCGTGGTACTTGGGATATAATAGCTAATGTTAGACAGATCTTGGCAGAAAGCAGAGAGTACCAGAAGACTGTCTATCTGTGCTTCATTGACTACGCAAAGGCTTTTGACTGTGTGGATCACAAGAAGCTATGGCTGACTCTGAGAAGAATGGGAACCCCAGAACTTTTGATTGTGCTTATACAAAACCTATACTTAGACCAGGAAACAGTCATCAGAACAGAGCAAGGAGACACTGCATGGTTCAAAATCAGGAAGCGGGTCCACCAGGGATGTATTCTATCTATACACCTTTTCAATCTGTATGCGGAACAGATCATCCAGGACGCTGGACTGTACTAGGAGGAATGTGGCATCAGGACTGGTGGAAGATTTACCAACAACCTGCATTGACACAACCCAGAGAGTCAAGGACTGCAGCCTTCAATACAGATTGAAGTTCAACATCAAGAAAACAAAGATTCTTACCACTGGACCAATTGATAGCATCAGTATGGACAGCGAGGAGACTGAGATAGTTAACAGTTTTAGTTTGCTTGGATCCATAGTCAACACTCTTGGTAACAGCAGCCAGGAAATAAAAAGATTATTTGCATTTGGAAAGTCAGCTGTCAGGGACTTCTCAAGAGAGACTAAGGTGCATCTGATCTGGGCTATCATTTTCGCAATTGCATGCTTTGCTTCGGAGAATTGGACAGTGACTTAGGATGATAGAAAGAAAATTGATGCCTTTGAGCTGTGGTGCTGGAGAAGAATGTTGAATATACCGTGAACTGCTAGGAGAACAAACAGGTTTGTCCTGGAGAGGGTGAAGCTGTAATGCTCCTTGGAGTCAAGGATTCTGAAGCTTCATCTGGTATGCTTTGGACATGTTGCAAGGACAACTGGTCCTTGGAGAAGGACATCATGTTTGGGACAGTGGAGGGTCAGTGCAAGAGAGGAAGACCCCTGGTGAGATGGATCAATTCTATGATTGAGGTGGTGGGAGTAAGTGTGTCGGATGCGGTGAGGTTGGCACAGGAGATAGTGGTGGTTAGGGCTCTTGTACATAGGGTCGCTATGAGTCACAAGCAATTCAATGGCACATAACAATAACAACAACAACATTTTATATTTATTTTCATACAAAGTTCATATACGTTGTGTTTCACTTTATTCTTTGTTCACATTGTGTTTCATACAATCATTCCCATTCACTATTTTTTATAAAATTAATCACTATTGAACTATGCCTACCATTACCTTGTCATTCCAGATCCCTGCTGGATCTTTCCCATTTCCTTTACCTTCCCCTCCCTACTCCCAGCAATTGTACAACCCTATGATTTCCTCCCTGCCCATTCTCACCCCTCTGCTCCCACCCCTTCTCCCTTTGGATCGCCGTATACATTTTACTAGTTATCCTTCTATTGTTACAGTAATAAAAGCCTCAACTTTTAAATTATTACATCTTACTTGTTTTGTGTGGCATCCCTTAGTAAAAATAAAAACTCTTGATTAAAATAGTCTGTGTGTATATGTGAAGTACATCAGAATATAATTGAGTGTGGATTTGGAGAGGAGTAATTAAATGTGGTAGGAGTGTGCTTCTGGAAGGATGTTGAATAATTCTGGCTGAGACCAACAGCTGGCATGCTGGGGTAACATCTCACATGTGCATATTAAGGTCACATAGAAGAAGAATGGGAATCCCAGAACACTTGATCGTTCTAATAGGAAACTTATACTTGGACCAGGAGGCAGTCGTCAGAACATAGCAAGGGAACACTGCATGGTTCAAAATTGGGAAGGGCGTACACCAGGGATGCATCCTATCTCCATACCTTTTCAACCTATATGCAGAACAGATTATCCGGGAGGCGGGGCTCTATGAGGAGAAATGTGGGGACAAGATTGGTGGAAGATCTATCAACAATCTATGATATGCAGATGACACAACCCTGCTTGCTGAAACTAAGGAGGACCTGAAGCACTTGCTGCAGAGGGTCAAGGACTGCAGCCTCCAGTATGGATTGAGGCTCAATGTCAAGAAGACAAAGATTCTCACCACTGGACCAATTGGCAGCATCAGGATGGATGGTGAAGAGATTGAGATTGTTCACAGCTTCAGTTTGCTTGGCTCCACAGTCAACATTCTTGGCACCAGCAACCAGGAAATTAGAAGACAGATTGCGATGGCAAAGTCTGCTGTTAGGGACCTCTCCAAAGTACTGAAGAGCAATGGTGTCTCTTTGAAGAGTAAGGTGCGCCTGATACAGGCCATGGTCTTTGCTATCACTTGTTATGCATTAGAGAGTTGGACAATGACTAAGGATGATAGAAGGAGAATTGATGCCTTTGAGCTGTGGTGCTGGAGAAGAGTATTGAGGATACCATGGACTGCTAGGAAAACAAACAGATTCATCCTGGAAAGGGTCAAACCGGCCTGATCCTTGGAGGCAAGGATTCTGAGGCTCCATCTAACATACTTTGCACATGTTGCAAGGAGGGACAGGTCCTTGGAGAGGGACATCATGCTTGGGAGGGTGGAGGGACAGCGCAGGAGGGGAAGGCCCTCTATGAGGTGGATTGATTCAGTGACTGGGATAATTGGGATGGGTGTGTCAGAGACAGTGCGATTGGCACAGGACAGAACAGAGTTTAGGGCTGTTGTGCATAGGGTCGCTATGAGTCGGAAACGACTCGACTGCACATAACAACAACAACAACAACAAAGGGTTAAACCGAGTGGCTCCTTGGAGGCAAGGATTCTGAGGCTCCGTCTAACATACTTTGGACATGTTGTGAGGAGAGACTGGTCCTTGGAGAGGGACATCATGCTTGGGAGTGTGGATTGACAGCGCAGGAGGGGAAGGCCCTCTATGAGGTGGATTGATTCAGTGACTGGGATAATTGGGATGGGTGTGTCAGAGACAGTGCGATTGGCACAGGACAGAACAGAGTTTAGGGCTGTTGTACATAGGGTCGCTATGTGCCGCAAGTGACTCGACGGCACATAACAACAACAACAACAACAAATGTTTTGAAGTAAGTTTCAGAGTTTCCTTTGACATCCATTTTGATGTTTTCTTTCTGTTGTGTTTTTTAATATAAAATTTTACTTTTATACTGGGTCACTTAAAAGGTCATATACATTGCTTTTTTTCTATACATGGTGTTCTATAGAATTAATTATTACTGATCTATAACTTAAATCAATCTGTCTCAACACATTACCTATTCATTCACGTTTCCCCAAAGCTCCCATCCGTTCACTTATCTTTGCTGTCCTTGCGATTTCCTCCCCCCTCTTCTACTAAAAAGAGTATCATTAATTTCACATGCAAACAAGATTGATTCTACTGAAGATTATCCAAAAACGACTGGAACAACACATCAGCAGAGAACTGCCAGAAGTCCAGGCTGGGCTTAGAAGGGGTCGTCATACTAGGGATATTGTAGCTAATGTTAGATGGATCTTAGCTGAAGCAGGGAATACCAGAGGAATGTATATCTGTGTTTCATTGACTATGCGAAGGCGTTTGACTGTGTGGATCATAACAAACTATGGCTGACTCTGAGAAGAATGGGAATACCAGAATACTTGATCATGCTAATGAGAAACCTATACTTGGACCAAGAGGCAGTCATCAGGACAGAGCAAGGAAACACTGCATGGTTCAAATTTGGGAAGGGCGTACGCCAGGGATATGTCCTATCTCCATATCTTTTTAACCTGTATGCAGAACAGATTATCCAGGAGGCTGGGTTCTATGAAGAGAAATGTGGGGTCAAGATTGGTGGAAGATCTATCAACAATCTATGATATGCAGATGACACAACCCTGCTTGCTGAAACTAAGGAGGACCTGAAGCACTTGCTGCAGAGGGTCAAAGACTGCAGCCTCCAATATGGATTGAGGCTCAATGTCAAGAAGACAAAGATTCTCACCACTGGCCAATTGGCAGCATCAGGATGGATGGTGAAGAGATTGAGATTGTTCACAGCTTCAGTTTGCTTGGCTCCACAGTCAACATTCTTGGCACCAGCAACCAGGAAATTAGAAGACAGATTGCGATGGCAAAGTCTGCTGTTAGGGACCTCTCCAAAGTACTGAAGAGCAATGGTGTCTCTTTGAAGAGTAAGGTGCGCCTGATACAGGCCATGGCCTTTGCTATCACTTGTTATGCATTAGAGAGTTGGACAATGACTAAGGATGATAGAAGGAGAATTGATGCCTTTGAGCTGTGGTGCTGGAGAAGAGTATTGAGGGTACCATGGACTGCTAGGAAAACAAACAGATTCATCCTGGAAAGGGTCAAACCGGCCTGATCCTTGGAGGCAAGGATTCTGAGGCTCCATCTAACATACTTTGCACATGTTGCAAGGAGGGACAGGTCCTTGGAGAGGGACATCATGCTTGGTAGGGTGGAGGGACAGCGCAGAAGGGGAAAGCCCCCTATCAGGTGGATTGATTCAATGATTGGGGTAATCGGGATGGGTGTGTCAGAGACGGTGCGATTGGCACAAGACAGAGCAGAGTTTAGGGCTGTGGTACATAGGATCGCTATGAGTTGCAAGCAACTCGACGGCACATAACAACAACAACAACTTGTTAATATTTGCTAATTGCAAAAGTCATATTTTCCTTATTTGAGTTTTTCTCAAGTTTATCCTCTTGTGTCCTGGTCCTTATAATGTTCATTGTCTGTATGTTCTATTTCTGTTTCCACTACACACACACATAAACTCCCAACCTCTCAGATATCTTCATAATAGCAGTCTTTTTCAGTATTTGTCCTTTTCTTACTGAGCTACTTAATGCAACATATGTCCTCTGTACTCTCCCATATTGTGTTATAATTTACAAATACTTCGTTATTCTTAAGTACTTCACAGTTCCATTGTGTAAATATACCATAGTTTATCCATTTGTTTGTTGGTGGTCATTTGGGTTGTTTCTATTTTCTTGATATTGTTAATAATGCTGAAATGAACATGTTTTTGTTATTGTTATGTGCTGTCGAATTGTGGGGGACTCATAGTGGCCCTATCTAAGCAGCTCTGAAGTCTGCCCTATCCTGAGCCAGTCTCACTGATTATGACACACCTACCCCCATTGCACCAGTTACTGTATCAATCCATCTCATGCACAGTCAATGAACATAGGTGTACATATATTCGTTCATATCTCAGCTCTAATTTCCTTGAGATATGTTCCTAGTAGTGGAATAGCTAGGTTATATGGGATTGCTATCTTTGGCTTTTGTAGAAATGCCAATCAGCCTTCTGGAGCAGTTGTACCATTTTACAATCCCACAAGCAGTGCATAGCAGTTCCAATCTCTCCACATCCTCTCCAACATTGTTTGTTGTCCTGTTAAACTTTGTGATTGTTGTGATTGTTGCTGGAGTGAGACAGTAGCTCATTATTGTTTTGTTCTACATCTCTCTGACTGCTAGTGATTTTGAACATTGCCTCATCTATTTTTCTGTCATCATTAGTCATTTGTCCACCTCTCAAATGCCAGAAATTAAAGACAAGAGGAGAAAATATAAGATTTCTACTAACTGATGCAGTCTGAAACTGATCAAAATGCCACCAAGATTCATTAATAATAAGTGGTGACAGGAGTGCAAAAGTTGGAAACAAGGAAGAAGGACCAGTAGTTGAAAACTACAGGCTTGGTGACAGAAACAAGGCTAGAGAGAGAATGATAGAATTTTGTACAATCAATGATTTACTCATTGCAAATGCCTTTTCTATAAAAACAAAAAACTGAAAAGATACACATGGATCTCACCAGATGAACTAAACAGGAATCAGATTGATTGCATCTATGGAAAGTATCATTGGAGAAGCTCACTATCAACTGTGAAAAGGAGGCCAGGTGCTGATTGTCGAAGACATCATCAACTACTCATGTGCAAGTTCAAATTGAAGCTAAAGAAAATGGAAACAAATGTACAAGAACCAAAATGCACCTTGCCTCTATCCAAGCTGAATTTAAAATCCATCTCAAGAACAGGTCTGAGGCATTAACACTAACAGATGAAAGCCATGTGAGCTGTGGGATCTCTACGATGCCATCTATGAAGAAAGAAAAAGGTAATTCAAAGGTAAACAAAGGAGAAAGAAAAGACCAAATATATGTCAGAAGAGACTCTGAAAATTACACTAGAATGCCAACAAGTCAAAACAAAGGGAAGATATGCCATAGTCTAAGGCTTCTAACTTTTTAACTATTTTGTGACCAATGATCTTTATGATTTGGAAGTTTACCCTTAGGTCTCTAATCCCCTTTGAGTTGGTTTTTATGTGCGGTGTGAGATGTAGATTTTGCTTTAGTTTTCTGAAGGTTGTGTTGTTGGGTTTTTAGGTGCTATAGAGTTTAGTACAACTCATAGTGACCTCATGAACAGCTGACCTGAACCCTGCCCTATCCTGTGCCATCTTCATCATCTTTGACACACTAGAATCAATTGCTGAATTCACCATGTTAAACCATCTCATTGGAGGTTTTCCTTTCCTTCATTGACCCTCCTTTCCAAGTATGATTTTCTTTTTAATGGAACGGCCTTGCCTAGTTACAGGTCCAAATTATGAAATACAAATATTTGCCATCTTTGCCTCCAAGAAACACTCTGACATTGTATTTCCCAAGACATCTCTGTTTGTTCTTTTGGCGATACTCAGCACTCTTTCTGGGGATATTCAGCGGCACTCATCTCCAGCATCACAACTCAAAGGCATCAATTCTTCTGTCATCCTGTTCATTGTCTAGCTCTCTGATGTAGTAGGTGGTTGAAAAGACCATGGCCTGAATCAGGAGCACTTTAGTCTTCAGAGAGACATAAATGCTCTTCAGCATTTTGAAGAGGTTCCTGACAGCAGGTGTAATATGTCTCTTGTTTTCCCTACTGCTGGTACCAAAGGTGTTGATTGTTGATCAAAGCAAGATTAAATCATTGATAGATTTAATCTTTCTCCATCTATTATAATATTGACTCTTGGTTCTATAGTAAGGACCTTCATTTTCTTGATGTTGAAATATAATCTATACCAAAGGCTGTAGTCCTTGATCTTCTGCAGCAAGTATTTCATATCCCCCTCACTTCCAGCAAGCAAAGTTGTGTCATATGCAGATGTAGATTGTTGGTTGGTGAGTCTTCCTCCAGTCCACATTCTTCTTCATAGAGTCTGGCTTAATGAATGATTTGCTCAGCATAAAGGTTGACTGTCATAAAACAAAGAGCCAATGATGATGAAGGATGAGGTTCAAGCTGCACTAAAGGCATTGCCAAAAAATAAGGCCCCAGATATTGATGGAATATCAACTGACACATTTCAACTAACAGATGCAGCCCTGAATGTGCTCACCAGTCTATGTGAGGAAATTTGGAGGATAGCTAACTGGCCAACTGACTGGAAGAAATACATATTTATCCCCATTCGCAAGAAAGGTGACCCAACAGAATGTGGGCAGTTGTTGGGCTAGCATTACAGACCCTTCTGTGAGCCAGAAAGTGCTTGTGCCTGTAGCAACAGAAAGGATGCAATCCTCATACACACTCTTCCTGATTTTAAACCATGCATTGTTCCATTGCTCCGTTTGAACAACAGCATCTCGTTCTAGGTATAGATTCTGGGATTCCCATTCTTCTCAAAGTCAGCCATAATTTGTTATAATCCACACAGTCAAATGTCTTTGCATAGGCAATAAAGCACAAATAGACATTCTTTTGGTATTCTTTACTTTCAGTGAGGATCCTTCTGACATCAGCAAAGATATCCTTGCTTCTAAAACCAGCTTGAAGTTATGCCTTTTCCCTGTCAATGTACTGTGTTTGGAACTGTGGAAAGGTTAGCATGTGGTACCCCTTGTGTCTCCTGCTAAAACTTGGTGCCATTCCCTGGTCTCCAGACAACTTCTCTAGTATGATCAAGTGCAGAAGCCTGTAGGACAAAAGCCAATGATGTTTCCCAGATTGATCTTGAGAAGTAATGAATGAATGTGAACACTGTATACTGTAGTCTTTGACTTTCTTCGCTTACTAAAGGAAGTACGTGGCAAAGAAAATTATTAAAAATTATAACATCTACCTGTAGTATCATAAAAGTCAGTGAAGTGTGGATTTGGAGCTGAAAGGCAATAAAGCAATAGCTCGTGATACTTATCAGCCCAAATGCAAGTGTAATTTGACAAAAAGAGGTACATCTGTAAATTTTTCAAAAAAAATTTATTTATTCCTTCTATATTTTCTTCCCTCCCCCTGCCCAGTCCACTTTGCAACATATCCCTTATTTAAGATTGTTATCATATATATAATACCTAATTATGTATTCCTTTCCAAACATTCTTCCCCTTAGCAGTGTTCATTGTCTACCCAGTCTTTTCCTGTTCTCCCCACAAACTCTCATCTAGTCTCATTTCATAACAGTGGTGTTATGCAGATTTTGTCCTTTTGTGACTGAGAGAGTTTACTCAGCATAATGTCCTCCAGGCTCACCCACATTTTACTAATTAATTGTTTTTCAATGCTGCATAGTATTCCATTGTGTGGATGTACCAGAGTTTTTTCTATCCTTTTGTTTGTTGATGGGCACTTGGGTTGCTTCCATCTCTTTGCTATTCTATCTCTTTTTTTTCTATCTTTGCTAATGCAGCAGTAAACACAGTGTGTAAACATCTGTCTGAGTCCTGCCTCTGGTTTCCTGCTGGGAATATACTCTAAAGACACCTGTAATTTTTTGAAAGGCAATTTGTAACGCTAGAATATGAGAACTATTTCTCAGTATTAATGTAAGAAGGTATTTCCTTTCAGATGCTGATGAACTGAAACACTGTAAAAGTGTCAATGTAAAAGAAGCATAGTATGAAAGACAATGTATACAAATTTTGTTAGCAAACCAATGTAAAATAATTTTTTAAAGTGTGTTATAAAAGACAAACATGGAAACTGTACAATCTAATTCAGGTTCTATTAAGAAAGAGAATTGGGAGAACGATCAGGAAGAAGTACAATTAGGTCCTTCAGCTGTGTTGAAGTAATAGGCTCATGAACACTGTTATCCTCATCTATACTTCTTTAATATATGAAATATATCAGAGTAAAGATAAATTGGGGAGAGCTGATGACCTACTGGGTAAAGAGCTGCACGGCCAACCCAAAGTCCTGCTGTTGGAATTCACCAGCTCTTCCACAAGAGGAAGGTGGACAATCTCTTCTCTTGCCATTTTCAACCTCCAGAAACTCACTGAAGGGTAAACTATGAGTCATTTCCAACTTGATGGCACATAACACACACCATAAAAAAATATTAACAAATGTAAATTTAAAAATTTTAAGACCTAACTATGAGGATTGGATAATCATTTATAGGTCCTATTTCTTGGTGTTCTTTAGAAGCTACCAAAACAACTGACTGAAAAAAGATCCATATTTTCCCATTCCTAAAAAAGAAAAAAAAGAGGTAATCTAACCTAATGTGAAATTATCAAACAGTATCATCAGTATCACATGCAAGGAAACTATTGCTGAAGATTATTTAAAAACGAGTAGAACAGTACATCAAGAGGGAACTGCAAAAAAGTCAAGCTGGATTCAGAAAAGTCTGTGGAATGAAGGATATTATTACTAATGACAAAAAAAGTAGGTGAAAACGGAGAACACTGGAGTAATGTATCCTGTGGTTAATTGACCATGTGAAGATACTTGACTATGCAGACCATAACAAATTGTGAATAATAGAATAATTGAGATTCTAGAACACTTACTTAACTGTGCTCCTGAGACTCTTAGACCTAAACCAAGAAGTTGTTGTCCAAACAGAACAAGAGAACACTGCATGGTTTAAAATCAGAAAAGGTGCCTGTCAGAATTGTACCCTTTATCCATACCTATTCAACCTGCTGAGCAAGTCATTTGAGAAGCTGAATTATATGAAGAAGAATATGGCATCAAAATTGGAAGAAGACTAAATAACTTACTTTATGCAAATTATACAACCTTGCTTGCTGAGGAAGACTTGAAAAGCTTGCTGGGGAAGATCAAAGACTACAGCCTTCAATGTGGATTGTCTCAACATCAAGAAAATGAAAATCCTCACCACTGGATCAATAGACAACAGCATGATAGATGGAGAAAAGGTTGAAGTAGTCAACAATTTTATCTTGAATCCACAACCAGTATCAGGCACTTAACAACAACAAAAGTTCCTTGAGGAACTGGAGAACATTATGCTGAGTGAACTAACTCAGCCCCATAAGAATAAATACTGTATATAGCCATTATTGTAGAATGAGTATGAGGATCCAAGGAGGGACAGGAGACGATTGATGTAGAGGGGTGAGGATGTGCAGGGGTGGGGAGAATTAATCATGGGGTCGCACAACTTGATGGGGGGATGAAGGAAATGAGAAGTAGCTGGTGTGAAAAACAATGTATTAGAATTTTATAAATAAACCAGTATAATAATAAAAAACCCCAATAACTCAGGTTGAGCTCATGATTTTGTCCATAGCCCTTCTCTCCATTTTTTTCTATATTCTTTTTCAGTAATCATTCTAATTTCAAGACTTCCTTTTCTTCCATGTGTTAACAATCTAAATTTCTGTTTCTGGCTTAGATGTGGCTCTTATGTTAGTGCCATTCAGTCAACTGCTAATTTTTTTTTTTTTTTATGGCCATAGACAGTCAACTGCTAATTTAATAGTTAAATTTGGATAAACGATGCACCCACTGAAATCAAGCCAATTCCAACTCATAGTGACCTACGGACAGAGTTAGAATAGAGTGGAGGATAGAGTTTCTGAGGTTCAAATCTTTACAGGATCTGACTGCCTCGTCTTTCTCCTGAAAAGCAACTAGTGAGTTCAAAGCACCAAACTTTTGATTGACTGAATTCACTGTCTTTGCCTCAAATTTGCCCTTCTTTTGTTTCTTACCTTGGAACCTAGTATTGCCATCCTTACAGATTCTCAAAAGAAGTTTATTCACTGTCAAAAAAACATTTCTAGAATGTAAAATAATTTGTAGCCTATTTAGTAACATGAGCTCTGGTAGATTAGTGACAAGAAGCTGCGTTTCAGTCTCAGAGGCACGCAGTTCAAGGTCACCAGTCACTCTCGGGAGTAGGATGAGCAATCTCCTCTCATGTGACTGTGGGTTGGTTCTGACTCTATGGTACACAACAACAACACATAGCAGCACCGTTGTAGAATGTTTCCCTCACTCTGCCGATTCAGCCACCAAGATGACTTTTAAATATCTTCTTAGATAGATTTGTTTCTCTCTCTTCTCACTTTAGGGAGCACAGATGCTATTGCCTGAAAAAGAGTTGTTCCCATGCCTCTCTGGTCGTTGGAATCCATGCCAGGCTCCACAGGAAAATGATGAGCAATCTTCTCCCGGGGGTTTACAGCCTCCAAAGCCCAATGAAAGGTCAGTTACTAGTCAGTACTGACTATTTCAATGGCAATGAGTGTGATTCTCTCTATGAGTTTCTTAATTGAGATTATTACAGACACTTCTCACTCCAAGACGTTCAACCTTTGTACTCCTCTCAAATCTATTGTCCACTTGGGACTCAGAATAAGATTATAAGACTACTTAGCCAGAAAGCTTCCTTCGAAACTAATTTATTAGGCATATTGAAACATCGTTTACATAATTGACGAAAGGTACTGCTGTGACAGTTAGGCCCCCTGGAGTCAAGTCCGACTCAACACTCTCCCTTTCCGCACCATCCTCACAATCACTGCTGTTTGAGCCCATCATTGCAGCAATTTTCCCAATCCATCTTGTTGATAGTCTTCCTCTTTTTTTGCTAAATATCTCTTTGTCCTTGTATGTTCTTATCTAGGTGCTGCAAATTGAAGTCTCAACATCCTCACTTCTTCCCCACCCCCGACTCTATTTTTGTTAATTGTTATTTTCACAAAAGTTTACAGAAAACTTGGATCTCCCTTCATTCATTGTTGCACACCAACATCCTCACTTCTGAGAAACATTCTGATTGTTCTGCTCCTGAGACAGATTTTTTAATTCTCTTGGCATTCCACAAGATGTTCAATATTTTTCACCAGCACCATAATTCATCAACCTTCCTTATTCATTGTTCAAGTTTTGCAAGCATCTGAGGATTGAAAATATCATTACTTGGATCAGGTGCACCTTAGTCCTCAAGTTGATGTCTTTGCTCCTTAAGACTTCCAAGTAAAGTCTTTTGTAGATTTGCCTAATGTAATGGATAATTTGATTTCTTTACTTCTTCTAATGAGTACTGACTGTAAATCTAAGTAAAATGGAAATAATTTACAACATCAGTATTTTCTCCAGTTATCTCTATGTTGCTTATCACACCTTTTGTAAGGATTTTTATTTTCTTTGTATCATCTACATATTTTAGATTTTATTTTCATAATAGCAGCCTTATAATTCATCTTTCTCATGGTTGTGTGATATTATCCTATCACTGACTGTACTGTTCTTCAAGCTAGATCTTGAAATATTTTTATGCTAATTATGACATTTAATTGGTCATTCTTAGTGTAGAAGATCATATGATCGTTTCTTTCAAAATGGTTAACAGCAATCTATATCAGCTCACTAATACCTAGGATCAAGAATAATTGATGCCTTTGATTTGGAGAAGAGAACTGAATATCTCATGAACTGCCAAAAGAATAAACAGATATGTCTTTTGAAAGTGCAACCAAAATGTGTCTTGGAGGCGAAGATGATGAAGCTTCATCTCACATACTTTGGGCATGTTATTATATTTGGAAAAGTGTAGGGTCAGCAAAAGAGAGGAAGACCCTCAACCAGATAGATTGACACAGTGACTGCAGCAATGGGTTCAACTGTGTCAAAGACAATAACGATGGCACAGGATAGGACAGGGTGTAGATCTATTGTTCATAAAGTCTTTATGAAGCATACTTGACTCAATGGTATCTAACAACAATATTTAGGATAGGGATTTTTGGTGGCTTAGTGCTAAAGAGCTGCACTGCCAACCCAAAGGCACACAGTTCAAATCTACCAGCTACCCTGTGGGAGAAAGATGAGCAATCTCCTCCCATGCCATTAAACTGCCTCTGAAAACCTGCTGGAAGGTCAGCTGTGAGTCAGATTCAACGCTGTAGTACACAACAACAACAATACCTAGGATCTCTTTGTGTATCCAATTTATTATTTCCAATTTCCCTACATTCACACTTCACGTAGCATACGTTATTAGTAGATGCTTAACGTGGTTTTCTTCTCATTTTGAGTCATATCACAATAACAAATGAACATTCCAAAAGTCTTACTCTGTCTATATTGTTAGTATCAAAACGACTTTGAAAAGACTATTGTTTCCTAGTTGTATTTTGAGTTCTTCCAACTTGAGGGCCTTATCTTCCAGCATTATATCAGACAATGTTCTACTTTATTTGTGAGATATTCACTGCTTGGTTTTGTTTGGTTTTGTTTTTTTAAATGATTACCAGCTCTTTCTTCCTAGTCTATCTTTGTCTAAATGTTTCACTGAAACCTGTGCACCACATATGACCCTTCTGGTATTTGAAATAACAATCATATAATTCACAGATCATACAATATGCAATCCACCACAGTATAACAAACTGATAGTGTTCACAGGTGACAAAATGTGAATGGTCCTAATTCTTCCAAAGTAGGTGGTGACAATTTTAGTGCTGACCTAACTCTATTGAGTTTTTCTCTTAATTTTTTCCCCTTTTCTCCTTTTTTTCCTTGTCAATATTTTTAATAGCAGCATAAAGTGAATTGTTTAATATATGTTTAAGCTGTGTCATGCTATATGTGACTGTCTACCACAAACTCTTAAAAGTGCACTGGTTGTCCAGTGGTGGAACTACTGCCTTCTGTGCTCAAGGCATGGGTTCAACTCCTGGTCAGGGCATCTCAAGTATAGCCCTCAAGATTTGCATGTTTCTCTCAAGCTCTGATGACTTGATCCACAGGGAGTTGTGCTGTGATCCCAAAGGATACCTGACACTGGAGGTTCGAATCCACCTCTGAGGAAGAAAGATGGGCAATCTCCTCCTGTGTGATTTGCAAACAAAAAGATTATGTAGGATTCAGTTCTTATTCTATGGCAGTGCATTTGAGGGTGTTGAACAGTACAAGGTAGGAAGAAAAGCTGGGCCATCTGCTTCTAAGAGCACCCATTAATTTCTATCAGCTAAAGTTATATGGAGCCGTTCTGATGATCAAACAAGTAATTTTTACCTAAAGTCTTTCTGCATACTTTCAAAGGAATTGTTTCACTTATACATATGAAATAAAGTCAATAAAGAGAGAGAAGGGGAAACCACTTTTTTCACCATGATATATAGATTTGGGGGGGGGGGAATTTAGTATTCTAACAAGATTGTGTAAGTACATCTGTGTAAGTTATTCTTGTATTGTTGTTGTTGTCGCCATCGAGTCGTAGGTGACTCATAGCGACCTGATGAACAAAAGACCTGAACACTAGTATGACCTTCATTGTTTCTCCTGGTTCATAGGGTTTCCAGAAGCAAGCAATTTTGGAAGTGGATGTCACTCCTGCTTCCAAGCTTAATTAATATTTTCAAAGTACAAATGACAAGAAAACAATCTAAATATATTTAGAGAGAAACACAAAAGAAAATTTTTTACAAAAAGAAAAGGTATGTAATTTTTTGTAACTAAAAAATCAGTTTTCTCTTATTCTCTAAAAAGAAATGTGAAAACAAGAAAGGATTTTCTGTTTGTTTACTTGATTTTTTTTTTATAGGCCTTTAAAGGGTTGTCAGATTCCCAGTCAGGTTCGGTCATTGAAGACAATCTTAGAGTTTTCAAGGAAAGAGGTGGGGAAAATAACCCTAAAAGTTTCCTTTCTTTCTACAAGAACCTTTATGAGTCTCCCACATTCATCTCCCAGGTCCTAATGCCCACCTCACCCCCCCCCCCACGTTTCCAGCTCTCCTTTATTCCTACAAGTCTCTACACTTGGCATTCCATTCACATTGACTGCCTTTCAGACCCTCAATCCCTTCATGTGCATCTACAAAGTGGAACAAGAAAAAAGGAAGACAGAACCAGAATTGAAACATTCAAATTGCACAAATCTGTCTTAGAAGGATAACGAGAATGCTTACTGGAAGTTAGAGTGGCAAGTCTCTATTTGTGCCTCAGTTCTCGTTTTCATAGCATGTTACTCATCATCACAAGAACATGGAAACAGCCCAGATGTACAACCACAAACTAATGGATTGAGAAATTATGGTACATTTATAAAGTGGAATACTATACGGCACACAGGAGCAATGATTTTGTAAATTATTACCTAACTTGGAAGGAACTGGAGAGAATTATGCTGAGTGAACTAACTCAGTCCCACAAGGACAAATACTGTATAAAACCATTATTGTAGAATGAGTATCCAAGGGGGCAGAGAGTGGAAGCAGAGGGCTGTGAGGATCTGCAGATGAGGAGGACTAATCATGGGGTTGCATAATTTAATGGAGGGGGTAAGGGAAATGGGATCTGGTATGAAAAACAATGTATTCAAAATTTTTAAATAAACTAGTATAAAGAATTAAAAAAAAAACCAAAAACCAAGAAGTTAGAGTAGCAAGACCTCATTCCATTTATTTTGGCCACATCATCAGGAAAGAGCAATTGCTTGAAAAGTTCACCACGATTGGTAAATTAGAGGATCAGAAAATACAAGAATTCTTAATGCGTCAAATAGTTACAATAACAAACTCAAACATGCCTTAATTATGAAGGCGTGCAGGACTAAATCAAAGATGATGATGATGATGATGATGATGACGACGATAACGACTAAACCAAGCTCTCCACCTGTGCTCACTTCTGTTCTCAGCATAAGGTACTTGGTCTAGACTCTCCTAGTGTTTTAAACTACAGAACAATTCCCATGTTTTCTCAGGTTTGGGATTAGATGTATCTTCTGCTCTCTTCTCCCAAGAGGTCTCTATCAGGTGTCCTTACTTGGTGCCCTGATTCGCCTGCTTCTCTCCCACCACACTTAGGATAGCTTGTGGATTTGTCTGTGTATAAGCTTAGCAGAGCTAGTCAACTCTATGATAAATCATCTTTTCTTCCCCCAAACATAGTGCCTACTAGAGATCAACAGCACTGCCACTGAGTCCATTCTAACTCAAAGGACCCCCATGTGTTTCACAGTATAACTATTCCATTAGGTTTTTGATGGCTCTTATTCCGCAGAGTAGATTACCAGACTTTTCCTCCGAAGTGACTCCAGGTGGATTTAAATCATTAGTCTGGTTAATAGTCAAGCACTTAACCATTTGCACCACCCAGGAACTCGTGACATAGAGCCACTCTATACTAGCTGTTTAATAGTAAGTGCATCCAATCAGAGATCTCCTCCTTCACCATTAAAGAGTATAAATTAGTCATGATACTGTGAGACTCATACTCTTCGAACAGATGAGACTAGTTTACTAGGGGAAATGGCCACAAGAATAGCCCATTCACTGCTGTTACATATGGATTACCTCTGTCATACTTGTCTTCTCAAATTATTTCCCTTCCATTCCAGAATGTGACTGGAGTGCTATCCTAACCAGCAATCTGTGGGCAGATTGAAAATGTTAATGCTATTCACCCAAGCAAAGTGGAAAAAGCCAGGTAAATCTGTCCTGTACAAATCACACAAGGCATTCCAAAGCCAAGTAGAAATGAATATTGGATTAGCTCTCCATTCATGCAGATAATTGAGAGTGAGTCCAGTTTGGGCTTTGTTTGCTCATGTACTTTTAAATCCTGGGCATGAGATCTGGCCAGTCTGGGGAGAAAGGAGTCCCACAAGACAGGGCAGGGCTGAGTTTGCTACTAAGGAGGTCTCAGATAGGGAGGACAGTGGGGAAAGTGGTGGTCACCACTTGTACTGAGCACTTCTAGGGATTTATTGGTGGGAGATCCAAAAGGAAGTAAGCCTGTACCAAGCTTTTTAGTCATCTCCTCTGTCCCAGAGAAAATGGAGAGGAAAGAGCTAACCGTCTTCTATCTAGATGCTGGAAGCTTCTACCAAGAAGCAATAAGAATGTTTGTGATTGCACAATGTCCTCTGAAAGAAAAGAAGAGAGGAGGGAAAGTAATCCACCCAACCATGTCTACCAAGTCACAAAATTTAATTAGAAAGATAAGAATTGAGAGGAGGTGAGATTGCTTTGGCATTCTTTTTATTCGCCCTCGCCCCCTGGTTAGGAACTGGAGAAGAGGAGTGAGAAATCGTGTAAGCCCAGAATTAACATCTTCTAATAATCTTAGACAAAACTCGACTTTGTTTTGCTTTATTTTGTAAATTAGCTCATGATTAAAGTGTCTCTTCAGTCGTGTGTCATTGTCTTCCCAGCCTGTCTGCTGAATGCCACCCTGACCCAAACGCCCTTGTAGCTCAAGTACAAGATTCAAGAGTGTGAGGGAACAATTATTACACACTGAAGTACTTGCAGTTTTGCTGCAAAATCAATGAACTTTTCAAGTGATTTCATCATGTTTTGCAGCTGTTCTGTTGGCTTTTGAGTGATTATCACACCGTCAGCCCCTGTGTTTTTAAAGAGCCTTGTTCATCTTGAAGCCTCCCCTTTTCCTTGAAAAGCAGCTGGCACCACCCTGGCCATGGAGCCAGGCTGCTGAAGAGGGAATTTCTGGGGAATAGCATGAGTTAAACTATCCTAGATGGTGCAACTGTTTCATATGTTTGACAGATTGACAGGTTGCCAACTTGAATCAATCTGGATGCACCTTGGAAGAAAGGCTTGACAATCAACTTAAAAAAACCCACAACTCAGTCAGTGAAAACATTATGGTGCACAATTCTACTTTGATATATGTGATCACCATGAGCCTGTGGGTCTGCCTAAGAGTGTTCAAGGAAAAAAAATTATTCCAGAAAGGCAGATCTTGATGACTGAAGGTCACTGTAGACTCAGGGACCGTGTGTTGCTCTCTCATACTTTCCAGGGTGGCAAAGGAAGCAAGGGTTTCCACAGCAGGGAGTAAGACAGTAAAAGTAAACACTGGGTATAAAGAAAAAGGAAAGCCTCTGTTCTCTGCAACTTTTTCATATCAAAGGGATTCATACCACGTCCTTCAGGCCTTGAACAAGTTGAGCTTGAAGACAAGAAGTAAAGTTAAACAAGCAAATTTGCTTAGCACTCAGGAGCAATGATTTACAAAATCACTACATACCTTGGGAGGGACTAGAAAGCATTATGCTGAGTGAACTAACTCATTCTGAAAAGGACAAATACTGCATAAGACCACTATTGTAAAAATAGAAGAATATTTCTAAAATGTGTATGGGAGTCCAAGGGAGGAAGGAGTGGGAGCAGAGGAGTGTGCATGGGCAGGGAGGGAAATCACAGGGTCACACACTTTGGTGGGTAAAGGGCGGGGGTAAAGCAATAAGAAAGATCTGGAGGGAACCTGAAAAGATGGGTTAATGGTGGGCATAGTTCAATGGTGATTATTTTTATGGAACACAATGAATGGGAATGGTTATATAAAATACAATGTGAATGAAGGATAGAATGAAACACAATGTACATTAATTAATTATTAATTTCTCATATTCATTGATAATCCATGAGAATATTTACAGACATACTACAGGTTCAATGGACAAGTTGTTCATAGTGATTTTCAAATGGTCCCGTTTATAATAATAATAACAAAATCACTTTCCGTTGTGATATCGAATTAATGAGAAATTGGGAACTATATCTCCTGTCCTCTCCCTCCTCCATGGGTTCAGAATTCAGTGCGCTCACTCTCACTAAAAGAATCAGATCAGTCATCGAGGTGTAGATTTTACTCATAGATGTGTTCTTTTGACTGTAAACTAGATAACTGATTTCAACAATAAGCTTCGTATACATAACCTGATAATTGTGATCAACAACAGTTAATCAGTAACTCTCAAACACTTGGCATGAACCTCGTGAAAGTGTAAATTCAATGAAGCCCATAAAAGAGATTATAGTTAAGGTGAAAATTCTATGGAGCTTACTGCTGAATGGTCCTCAGAATTATTCTAACAATGTAGGGAAAATTTAGGCAAGTGGAGAGAAACCCAAAACCTAAAACCATTGCTGTCTAATTAATTCCAGTTCATGGCAGCCGCCCTCCCACAGGAAGAGATTTACAAGACTGTGAATCTTCACAAGAGGAGATTTTTTTCTCTCTTCCTACTGAAAAGTGCCTCTTGGATTCAAACTGCAGCCCTTCCAGTTAGCAGTCCAACATTTAAGGTGCAAAGCCAACAAGACTCCTTCAAGTGGAGAGAGGAGAGGAAAATCCCCAGCAGAGAATCGCCAAAACCAAGAGGTAGATGGTACAGGTGAGAGTAAGAACATATCACTTATAGTCTTTTAAATATCCTTCTGAATGAGGTAATATGCAGGCATGGTGTTTTAATGCCATTTGATGATGCTAATTTAGGACTGAGTTACAGAAGGAACTGATAGTAGTTTGGTTAGCACTGAATGAGTATTATCGATCAGCTCTACTCTTGCTAGTGTCTTTAAACTTGCTAGCTTTGAGAAGACACAATAGAAAGCCAAGGAGCACTCACTTAATCGAGGGGAAAAAATTTGCCCAAATAAAAGCAAACATATATTGTATTTTTTCTGTATACCAGATGCTGTAACAAGTACTTAATTCTTTTTATCTTTCATTTCTTAATTCTTTTATCTTTCATTTTCACAGCCACCATGAGATAGGTATTATATTAGTTCCATTTTATAGAAGAGGAAGCTAAGTCGGGATTTGAGCCCAGCTAAGACGTGGCAATCCCTCGGTTACACAACTTTGAAGGTAATACTGCTGATTGCAGAGGCTGAGTGCACACATCCTGCTTTTGACTTAATAAGAAAGAGACAAAAGAAATACAATTTTCCAAGACTTCAAGTCAAGTCCTCTTGGTAAAACCAATTATGTTGTCTCCCGTAACCTTATTCTTCGATAAGCTTGGTTGAAGACTCTGGCTCTGTGTGGCAGTAGTCCCAGGTCAATTTTATCTCAAGAGTATCTCTGGTATCTCCACTACTGGCTGCTGTTTTTGCCTATGTCCCTGTATGATTAGTGCAGAAACCTCTGTGACCCTGAAGGCTGCATTATTTGCTTCTCCTTTCTTGCTGGCACTGATAGTCCCATCTTCTGACTCTGACTCTGCTCGATGTAAGCCTAATGGCATGGTAAAACTGGTTCATTCACCTATTTTGCATGTTCTCACTCAGGCATGTGGCAAAAGTCAAGGGCAATGACCTAGAAAAGTTATTTTAAGCAATAAACCCACTACTTTATATAGAAAACCCACTGGAGGTCAGCTATGTGTTGGTTCTGAATTGACAGTACACAACAACAACAGCCATGCAGATTAATTAATCTAGAAGGAATTCTTTGGGTGCAAAGGGTTATACCAACTTGTAGAAAGATGAATTGAATTAGGAAAATCTACTGTTGAAGATCTCTCCTGAGTGGGAAAGAGTAATAATTTCAGTGTAGAGACTAAGGTGTTCCTGATCCAGGCCATGGTTTCCTCAATTGCTTGCTATGCATCTGAGAGCTGGACAGTGAACTAAGATGACAGAAGAAGAATGAATGTCTTTGATTGAATGGACCCTCAACTGCCAAGAGATTAAGTCTGTCCTAGAGAGGATGAAACTAAGTTGCTCCTTGGAGGCAAGAATTTTCAAGTTCAGTCTCACATACTCTGATCATATTATCAGAAGGGACGAGTCGTGGGAGAAGGATATCATGCTTGGGAGAGTTGGAGGGTCAGCACAAAAAAAGGAAGGTCTGGATGAGGTGGATTGACACAGTAGCTAGGATAATAGAGGCTGGTCTATCAGAGATGGTGAGATTGACTCAGGATAGTGCAGGGTTCAGAGCTATTGTTCATATGGTTGCTATGAATCGTAGTAGACTTGACAGCACACAAATCACAGCAACAAAAGGTTATTGTTAAACTCATTTACTAACCAAAACGTTGGCAGTTCAAATCCACACAGAGGCACCTCATCTTTTACCCTTTTATTTGTTCATCCTCTGCCACCTCTGCTTAGAAAGCCCTCTTTGATACCCCTCTTTGCGCCAGGGTAATTATCATTTTTTATGCAATATTAATTTAGTCCTTGCTTCTTGCAGAAAGCCTCTTCTGAATCCCTACTGTGACTGCTTGTCCTCCTCTGTGCTCAAATACTTACTCAGCTTGCCTCAGCCACCACATTTGTCTCACAGTGTTAAGTTGCCTTCTTACTTGTCTGTCTCCACCCATGGACCAAGAGTTCTTGACAGGCAGGGACAGCATATTTCATTTCTACTCCATTATCCCCCATACAATGCATGGTGCAGGGGCGGTGTTTCATGACTATTCAGTTGATTGAGCAAGAAAGAAACACAAGATCCACCACAAAAGCCTAAAGTTTCTGCACTTTTCAAGAAGCCTGATCACTAGAGACAAAAATATGTGTTTGGCCTTTACCAAATGCTTTGTTTGATAAGAGCAAATAATATAGAAATTATCTCTGGTTTCTGTGATAAAATAGAATGAGATCACAAATATTAGCAGATTCTGGGCATTTTTGCAAAGAGTCAGAGTGTTAATGGCTGCAAAGATTAAGGCAACTAGTTTTTGTTCTGCCACAGAACAGAGTATGCAAGGAGGGAGAAGAGGTTTCCATAGAAGAGGGGAACAGGGAAATGGGTACTGTGTGCATACAAGCCCTGAGGTCATCTCTGAAGAGTAGGGGTCAGAAAGAAATCTCTGACAGAATTTACTATCACCCACAGAACACTACTGAGGTCCAGCAGTGTGCCCACACATAGCATACAACCCAGCTTCGAGGACTGATGACCCTGGTCAACTCTCAAGGAAGTCAGTCTGTTGTTGAAACAACCTCTCAGGGGTGATATGTCCCAAAGAAAGAATTGTTGAAAAAAGCAGGAAAGATAATTATCAAGTGCAAGAGACCCCAAATCCAAGACGAAGCTGAGCAAAGAGCAGAAGCCAAACCAATCTAGTATGGATGAGATTTGAAGGGGAAAAGCAAAATCCATCTCTTAGGGCATGGAGCTGGTGGGGTGGGCATCGTGTCTAAAACAATTCCACTGGAGACTGGGGCAGAACTCCATTTCCTGGCAGAAATTCTGGCCTGAAGACAAATTTAAAAGTTTCAAGTTACACAGGAAAGGAAGATTCATACAGAGAGAAGATGACAAATTACAAAGGACATTTGTGATGGTCTATATAAGGAAACTGCTTCCAATATCATCCAATCACCAAGACTTCCCAAGTGGATGCCACTGGGATTTCTATAGGAGCCTTAGTCCAAAACACAGCAGCAATGAACCCTTGGGGTCAGGGACAAAAATCAATGCACGCACTGCCTTTGAAAGCTCAAGATGTTCTATAAAAGCTTTGAGCAAGGACAAGAAAAAAATAGAGTTCCTTTGGGTCTAGAGAATTTTTTCCTTCTTTTTTTTAAATTTTATTTTTTTTAAAGATTGCCTGTCTGCTCCAAGAGATGGACATATTGAAAAGTCTTATTCTCTGTGTGAAGGATCAGAGAAAACCTTGAAAATCCCAGTCTCCTAGAGAATTCACAAAGAGTTTCGAGAAGCAGGACTGTGTAGGACTCGTGTTCTGGCCTGTGTGGCTGTCAAGGCAGCAGGAGCCCCCCACCAGCTCTGGGATGATGGGGGTCTTTGAAGTGAGCACAGCTGTCCTTGTTACTAAGACCCACCCACGTCTCAGGCTTCAGCTTTGGACACAGCAATTTGGAGGGGGAAAAAAAATTAGGTCTACACTTAGAGAAATTTTTAGCCTAATTCAAGTCTTAAACTTCTCTGTAGCTAAGAATTACCAGGGACAGTGTGAGAGGGGACTTGTTTAAAATGCAGATTCTCAGACCTCATTCTGGAGACTCATTGTCTAAAGCAATGCTTCTCAGGTCATTGAAACACCAGTTTTTATTTCTTTTCACTCTATCCCAAATAGGTTGCTTTGTGAAATACAATACAAATTAATTGACAGAAAAATTCAATTTAAAACAGACCCATGATACAATGCTCATTTTTTATCGTGAGTCAATGGCTGCAAAATTACTCTGCAAAATTGTTATAAAATTTTCTAAATATTTACCATCATATTCTGTTCTTTTATCACCAAGAACTGGTCACAAAGAGTCAGAACCAGAAAAGATAAGTTTGTGAGACCTTCACAGAGATGAGTCTAGAGCAGGGTTCTTTGTCAACACACCCATCCCTGGACTTACTGATTATGAAAGAATGACACTGGACCCAAACCTCATCTAAACATCTACCATCCAATACAGCGGCCATGCCACAAGTGGCTCTGAATTACTTGAAATAAGGTCACTCTGAATGGAGATGTGTTGTTATCAGTGCAACATACATTGTTGTAGCTGTGTGCCCTCGAGTCGACTGTAACTCATATTGGCCCTATGCACAATAGCTCTGAACCCCGCTCTATGCTGAGCCAATCTCATTGCCTCCAACACACCTACCTCCATTAGCCCTATTACTATGTCAATCCATCTCATCCAGAGTTTTTCTTTTCTGAGCTGACCCTCTATCCTTCCATGCATGTCCACCATCTCCAAGAACTAGTCCCTCCTGACAAAATGTCCAAAGTATGTGAGATGGAGCTTCAAAATCCTTGCCTCCAAGGAGCAGCTTGGTTTCACTCTCTTCCCCCCAACCCCGGTTGATTCTTTTGTTCTTATTGAAAGTTTAACGAAAGTTTATAGAGAACTTGGATTTCCATCCATTCATTGTTGCACATTTTTCCCCCCTGCCTACTCCCTCCAGTTTGCTTTTCTCTTTGAAAAAAAAAATCTCTCATTGTTGTACAATGCAGCTCTTATTCTGGACTGTCATGGGAATAATACCTAATCATATATTGTTTTTAAACAGTTCTTTCCCTCATCTGTTTCAATGCAATGTACATTATTTATACCCTCTTTTCTTAGTTTTCCCCAACCTCCATGTCAGTCCTGTTTTATAATAGTAGCATTATGCAGTATTTGTCCTTTTGTGACTGAGATATTTCACTCAGCATAATGTGCTCCAGGATCACTCATTTTGTATTTTATTTCATGAGTTCCTTGTTTTTCAATGCTGCATAGTATTCCATTGTGTGAATATACCATAGTTTCTCTATTCATTCATTTTTTGATGGGCATTTGGGTTGTTTCCATCTCATTGCTGTTGTGAACAAAGCCACAATAACATTCTCTTCAGGACAGATCTGTTAGTTCTCTTGGCAGTCAGTGATCTTCTCCAGCATCACTACTCAAAGGAATCAGTTCTTCTTCTCTCATCTTTGGTCATTATCCAGCTCTCTGATGCAAAGCAAGTAATTACAAGCACCACGACCTGGATCAGGAACACCTTAGTCTCTAAACTGACATCATTGCTCTTCAGCACTCCAAAGTGGTCCCTGACAAAAGGTTCTCCTAATACAATTCATCTTTTGATTTTTTGAATACTGGTGCCAAGAGTGTTGATTATGGAACCTAGCAATCTATTGGATATTAAAGACTTTCAATAAAAAAAAGGAATATTATCTCACCATTTATCATATTAGCTACATGGTGAAATAATCTGCTATATTTTTGTTTCTGGTTTTTTAATGACTACTAGAAAATTTTTAATTATGTACATCATGCTGGGAAAAGCTCTAGTGGATCAGCTAAGGGAAGGAAGACCCCCAGCAAGATGGATTGACACAGTGACTGTGGCAATGAACTTGAGCATGGATGGGGTTGTGAGGATGGCGCAGGAAAGGGCAAGGTTTCCATCTATTGTTCATGGTTAATAGTTGTAGTCATTCTATATCTCAGTCACAAAGGGACAAATGCTATATGGTGCCACTGTTGTAGAATGAGGCTGACATCCGGGTGGGAGTAAGACTGAGAAAAACTGGATAAATTATGTTTACTGCATTGAAGTCTATGAGGGAGAGAATAGTTTAAAAGTATTATATTTTAGGGCATTATGTTTATCATAAGAGTACGGAATGAGGGTTGCAGAGTGGACTATATTTGGGGTGGGGTGGGCTTGGGGGTTCTGCGGGTGGAATTGTATACCAATGAAGTAGTTTTTCTTTTGCTTTTCAAGGAGAGGAGCGAACGGGGGGTGTTGGGGGGATGGGAAGAAAAGTGCAACAGTGAATGAATGGAATTCCAAAATCTCTGTAGATGTTCATTGAAATAAAAAAAAAAGAGTTGTAGTCATTCTGATGGCACCTAACAACAACAACAACAACACACACACACACACGCACACACACAACTGGGGATATAGGGATGCAAATTCTTAACACACCCAACTAGTAACCAAAAGATTTGGGGTTGGAGTCTACCCTGAGACATCAGAAGAAAATCCTGGCCACCTATTTCTGAAAAGACAGCCACTGAAGACCGGGTGGAGCCCAGTCCTGCTCTGCCACACATGGAGTTGCCTGAGTCAGAATTGACTCAGTAATTGTCAGTAACTGCTTTTTCCCCCCCTTTGTTAAAGAATAGATATCAGACGGCACTGTTAGCAGCCATATTTAGGACTATATGAAATTTCTACCTGCATCCTTTTTGTATTAGTTCTAACTCCTCCTGATATTTATTACTGATATTAACTCATTTTTCACTCAGTAATTCCATTTTAAGCATTTTCCAATACTCTTTTTTAAAAAAATTTTGCTTTGGTTTGCATACATGCATTTCATTCATGTACATGTGTACTTGGGTTGACTCACAAGCTGGGAAAAAACCAAGCAGAGAATAAAGTGAATAGGAGTGGCATCCAAACTTATTCTAAATGAAGCTTGCATGTTCCAGGCTCTATATATGCTTCACACTGGGCATCCATTACTTTACTTAACCCTCATAACTCTCCCATGACAGCTGCATCTTTATTCTCATTTTATAGTTGAGATCAGGGAATTGAAAAATATTTCATAGTCCGTGTGTGACAGAGTTAGGCTCAGGATCAAGACCTCTCTGAATCCTAAGTCTATGTTCTTGCTTCTGGCTCATACATATGTCCAGAGAGAAGTCCTTGGACACAAGGAAAGCAAAGAATGAGACAATAAAGGCTAAGCATGAACTCGAGTCAATGGGCCGCCATGGCCCTAGCTGCACAAGACAGGGGTCTGCAATGAGAGGGAGGACACTGTGCCCTTCTGGACACTCCACCTCAGTGCCCAGAACCACAGCTGACAGAAGAGAGACAGACCCTTGTAGTGTCAATAAAAGAAATCTGAGAGCCCATCACACATTGCACTCTTAGGGCAGGAGTATTAATGTCAAATTAGATCTGCATGGAGAGCTTAGACATCATGCTGCCCAGGAGGAGGACAGGAGGATGCAAAGAATACGGAAAACAGAAGTAATGGATTACAAGTCCCGCCAGTTCCACCTCGAGCCAGAGAGATCTTCCTCTCCTTTGCCAACCCTCCAGCCTTCATCATGTCCTCCTCCAAGGAATAGGTCCTCTCAGCAACATGCCCAAAATACGAAGCCTCATCATTCTTGCCTCCAAAGAACACACCGGCTGCACCCTCTCTAAGACATATTTGTTTGTTCTTTAGGCAGTCCATGGGATGTTCAGTGCTCTTCTCCAGCACCACAGCTCAAAGACATCAATTCTTCTTCTGTCATCCTTATTCACTGTCTAGCTCTCAGACACATAGCAAGTGATCATTATAGCTGACGTCTAAAGTTTCCATTCATATAGTGAACCTGGGCAATGGACTAAGAACTTTATCAACATTTTAACCCCTGAAGTCGTCTTTGAACCAACTTAGCTTAATTTAAAAAGCATGTCTGCATTGAGTATTACACTGTTCTAAAGAGGTATCTGTATATGATAAAACTGACAACAGCAACTCAAAAGGCTAGATGAGAAAGTTAGAGGGAGAGGAAGTTTGTGTTAAGGACACTGAAGTATTTTGGAAAAAGATCCAACAAAATTTGTCACAACTTGAAGACTTGAAGTATGTTTTGAGCAGGTAGAAATTATGGAAGTGGTTTATGTTTTGTTGTGTGTATTTTGACCAAATTCAAATAAATAAAAGAAGTTTCATTATTAACCAAGAAAACATGTAACAAGAGATATTTAGATTGATAAGCAAATATGTACCTCCAGGAGGAGATTAAGTGAGGAGAAAAGAGAATATACAGGGTGCAAAGATTCAAGTGAGAGATGTGTAAGTTTCCTTGGTAGTTGGGGAGACTATGTTTGGAAGACATGAGGAGTGATAATGATTACAAGTAGGGATATAGTGTCCTGAAGTCCTCGAATGAAGTCAGTCCAGGTTCCCAAATTTGGACTGATGCTCATTTTGACAGCACAACTCTTTCCAAAAGGCTCTAAGAGGCAACCCGGCATGGTAGATAAAGCTCGGGTTTGGAAAGCAGAAGACCTGGCCTGAGCCTGTGCCACCACCACTGGCTCACCCTCTGCTTTGCCAGGCCTGGGAGGAGCTGTGGGGCGGGTAGGCCTGCTTTCCCCTCAATGCAGGGCTGCCCAGTCTGTGAAATGGAGATAACACCTCCCATTAGGAAAAGCTTGGGAGGGCTTTGTGTGCAGGGAACGTGAAGGGCTCCAGACACTGGGAGCCAAGGCAGGTCTCCGAGCAGTCAGTCTGGAGCAAAATTCTGCCTTTTCAGACCTTCTCGGGACTTCTTTCCCAGGAGAAAGTCTAAGGCAGTAACCGGAGTGTGCCTTTCTTAAATCCTTCAGATTCCTGCTTTCCAAGAAAAACACAGCCTAGCCTTTCTTCTTCTCTCCAGGTTCTGCCCCTCAGGGCACTGGCAGTCATCCTGACCTGTGTGCCTCCTTACACTTGGGGTGGTTCCTGCCTCATTAGAGTTCCTTCCTGGTCTGCCTTCTTCAGTCACTAAAAAAAAAAAAAATCAGTAAGATAAAAGGATCATTTTCATAGAGAAAAACATGGGTAGTCCAGAGTTTATGTTTGGAATTCCATTCTGATGATTCCATATTCAGTCAGTTCTGAAATAAATCAAACTTCTCTTTTTATTTGTTCTGTCTTCATAATATTTCCTTTTATTGCAAGTATCTTTATAAATCTCACCTTTGCCTTTGGAGACTGAAAATATTACATAAAAATCTAGATATATTTTATATTTAAAATAAATCATAAAATTTACTCTCACACTGAAAAAAAAAGAGTTGGACAATGGTAGCATTTTGTTAGTTGTGATAATAATTCCACTTACGGAAAGTTCTGGATTGACTGTTCCTAGGAATGGAATTGGGATTTCTAGACAGAGGATGAAAATTGAGAATGAGGATTCTTTTCTTCATCTATTTCATGGTGACATCTCACTGCTTCCTGAAACTGTCATCACCATTAGCATTTGAGTCCACGAAACCCCTGATTTCCTATGGAAAATATATGGCCAATTTTGAACAGTAAATAACAAAATTGCACAACTGCAATGAATATCTGTGAATGACAACATCAGCAAATTACACACGGCAGCACTGTGTGCAGTACCTACTGTTACGGTGGTTGTTGTTAGATGCTGTCAAGCCACTTATGATTCATTGTGTCCCTATGAACAAAAGATCTGAACCCTGTTCTATTTTGCACCATCCTCACACTTCTTGGCACACAAAAGCCTTTTGCTGCAGTCACCACATCAATCCACCTGGTCAAGGATCTTCCTTTCCTTTGCCAACCCCCCAGCCTTCCTAGCATCAAGTCACTCGGCTGCTAGCCTGAAGATTGACAGTTGGAACCCATAGAGTTGCTCCATGGATAAAAGACCCGGTGAATTTCTCCTATAATGATCATAATCTAACAGCCCCTATAGTTCACTACTACTCTGTCACAAGTGGTCACTAAGAGTTGACATCAACTTAACAGGCACCAAACGAAAATAACAATTACTTTGTGTCAGAGGTCTCTGGGTGGTACAAATGGATCATATCTGACAACTCTCTTGAAGATCGGTGGTCAAAATCTACCCAGCAGGATTACTTCTGTAAATATTATAGCAAGGAAAACCCTGTAAGACAGAGTTCTACTCTGTAATACGTGAGGTTCCATGAGTTAGAATCCATGTGATGACAATTGGCTGGGTTTGGGGGTATAATGTTTTAGGGACTCTTCTAGGAACTTGATATATATTAGCTAAAGAGGCCAAGGTTGGAGATATCATGCTAATTTATGCCAGAAATTTCAACACTGACTGTTACCTCTACATCGTTGCCTGTTCCTAAACAAAGAAGACTTGGAAAACACCTCATTTTGTGGTTCTAGCAAGAATGTTTACATGTTGTTATGTGCCATCAAGTCACCTGTGACTCATAGTGACCCTTTGTACAACATCTCCGAAGCCTGCCCTGCCTTGAGCCAGTTTCACTGACTCCGACACACATACTCTCATTGCCCTAGTTACTGTGTCAATCCATCACATCCAGGGTCTTCCACTCTTGCTCTGTCCTTCTACCCTTCCAAGTATGATGTCCTTCTCCAAGAATCAGTCCCTCCTGCCTATTTGCCCCAATATGTCAGATGGAGCTTCAAAATCCTACCCTCCAAGGAGAGACTTGGGTTTCACACTCTCCAAGACAGACCTATTTGTTTACACACCAACTCGTAAGCATCAATTCTTCTGCTGTTATCCTTAGTCACTGCTCTCTGATGCAAAACAAGTAAATGCAAAGACCATGGCCTGCATCAAGCACACCTTAGTCTCCAGACTGACGTCATTGTTTCTCAGAACTCTGGAAAAGTCCTTGACAACAGATTTACCTAACACAATTCATCTTTTGCTTTTCTGACTACTGGTGCTGAGTATTGATTGTGGAGCTGAGCAAGCTGTAACTGTTAACAACCTCAATCTCTTCTCCATCCATCATGGTGCTGCCAATTGGCCCAGTGGTGGGAATCTTTGTCTTCTTGATGTTGAGCTTCAATCCATATTGAAAATTACAGTCCTTGGCCTTCTGCAGTAAGTGCTTTAGGTCCTACTTAGTTTCAGCAAGCAAACGTGTGCCATCTGTGTAACATAGGTTGTTGATGAGTCTACCTCCAATCCTGATACCACACTCCATATTCCTCCTCATAAAGCCCAGCCTCCTAAATGATCTGTTCTGCAAATAGATTGAAAAACTATAGAGACGGGACACATCCCTGATGCATTCTCTTCCTGATTTTGAAACATTTTTCCCTGCTCTTTTCTGAGGACTGCTTCATGGTTCATATAGGTTTTGCAGAAGCACAATCAAGTATTCTGGGATTCCCATTTTCCTCAAGGTTAACCACAATTTGTTGTGATCCACACAGTCAAATACCTTTGAATAGTCAGTGGAACACAGACATTTCTCTGGTACAATTTGCTTTCTACCATTGGCAATAACATCTCTAGTGCCACAATCTCTTCTAAACCTAACTTGTACTTTGGTACTGTTCCAGTTGTTTCTGTATAATCTTTAGCAGGATTTTGTTTGTGTGTGACATGAGTGATATTGTATGATAATTTCCATACTCTGTCGGGTCAATTTTTTTTTTAATGGGAATAAATATAGATCTCTTCCAGTCAGTTGTCCTGGGATTTGTTCTTCAGATTTCTTGGCACAACCTGGTGAGTACATCCAGGGCAGTAGAGAAATCCATAAATAATGTCTAAGAATGTATAGTACAAGCATCCAACCTATTGCTTTCCCAGATAGGGTAAAGACATTATCAAGATCACTGTGAACCCAGTATGTGTGTTGAGTGTTGGGTACCATCGAGCCAAAACCAACTCATCATTGACCTTCCAGTGGGTTTTCAGAAGCAGTTAATCACATGAGAGGAGATTGCCCATCCTTCTCCCATAGAGCAGCTGGTGAATTCGAACTGCATGCATTCGGTGTTACAGCATAGGTTCTTACCACTATGCCACCAGAGCTCCTCCAGTATATGTCCCTGAAATACAGCAACTATTCTCTTAAACTTCTTGTCACTAGGTGCTGTTAAGTCCACTACAATTCATTGTGTTGTAAAGGTGCCATCAAAACGACTATTATTCATAGTGTCTAAATGAACACCAGACCTGAACCCTGCCTATCCTGCACCATCCTCAACATCTTTGCCATACTTAAGTCCATTGTTAGAGTTACACTGTGTCAATTCATCCTATTGAGCATCTTCCCCTCCTTTGATGACCCTCCACCTTTCAAAGCACGATTTCCTTTGCAGGGACTGGCCCCTCCTAATAACACACAAAAGAATGTGACGTGAAGCTTCCTCCTCTTTGCCTCAAAGGAGCACCCTGTTTGGAACAGAGTTAAATAAAAACTAGATATGGCCTTGTGAAGCACTGCTCTAGACAGTGAATCATAGCTCCAGAGTGGGAACCGGGGATCTGTATTTGTAGAAAACCCCTCCCTCTGTCCCTGGTGATTTTTAGCCTCAGAGAAGTTTGAGACTTTTTAATTAACTAGACTTGACAACAACATTATTAGCCCCTCAGTCCAACAACCTCACTTGAGAAAACCTGCTCTGTGTTAACTATACACACCCTCAAAGCAGTGGTTGGCAGTTCTGGGTTGCAGCTCACATGGTGGAGACTGTGATTTAGCTCAGGGACTAGTGATGCTTTACTAAGCCCACTATGCCAAGCATCAGGGAAGGATAACCCTAAGAAGGGAAAAGCAAACCAATAAAACTACCCACAGGAGTATTCGGTAAACGTCTGAAGATGGCATTACCAATTGTTTGTTCCCAGTTGGTAGGTCTTCTTTCCACCCTATTGGAAAAAGGTTCTGATGCACACATGGATTTTTCTTCCCTTTGCTTTGGCTTCTTGGCGCTCTAGTGCAATATTCAGAGTCTCTTCTGACATCCATTTTGGTCTTTTCTTCTTCCTCCTTCTTAGTAATGACTTTTTGCATTCTTCATGACCAATATTCCTGATATCTTCCCCACAGCCCTTCTGGGTTTCATTCATTAGTGCTCAAGGCCTCAAACCTATTCCTGAGTTGGTTTTTAAATTCATGGGAGACAGACTCAAGATCAAATTTTTATTACTATGGATATGAGTTAACTTTCTTTCATTTTGATTTGAACTTGCATATGAGCAGTTGGTGGTCAGCTCCACAATCAGCTCCTGGCCTAGTTTTCACTGCTGATACTGAGTTTCTCCAGTGGTTCCTTCCACAGATGTAATCAGTCTGATTCCTGTGCATCTCATCAGGTGAAATCCATGTGTATAGCCTGCGTTTATGTTTCTTATAAAAGGTATTTTCTATGAATAAATCATTGATTATACATAATTCTATCACTTTACCCCCACCCTCATTTCTGTCACTGTTCCATATTTTCCAACAACTGTTCCTTCATCCTGACTCCCAACTTTTGCATTCAAGTCACCCATGATTATTAAAGCATCTTGGTTACATGTTCAATCGATTTCTGACTGCAACAGTTGATAGAAATCATCTATTTCCTCCTCTTTGGCTCTGGTTACAGGCTCATAAATTTGAAAGATAGTGGTATTAACAGGACTCCGTTGTATGTGTATGAATATTTTCCTGTCACTCACAAAACTGTATTTCAAGATGGATCTAGAAATGGACTTCTTTTTTTCTCACCTTTTAATCTCCAGCATAGTAGATCATTTGATCTTGAGATTCAAAATGTCCCATGCCAATCCATCTAATTTTGCTAATACCCAATATGTTAATATTTATGAATTTCATTTCCTTCTTTACAATATCCAGTTTTCCTACATTCATGTTTCTCACATTCCATGCACCAATTGTTAATTTCTTCTTACAACCGTTTCTCCTCCTTTGTGTTTCCAAATTTGAGGGTTCAACTTCAGTTGCCATATCTTTTAGTCTACTCTAAGTGTGCTCTGCTATACATAGGGTTTTCAAAGGCCAGTTATATTTCAGAAGTGGATGACCAATCTTTCTTCCTAGTCTGTCTTAATTTGGATGTTCAATGTTAGAAGAATATCTGACAGACAAGTATTTTAACCTAGCAGGTGAAAGACACTTCCCTTACAGAAATAACCCATACATTGACTGCCCACCCACTCCAAGCATGTGTGACTTGTCTCCACCCTTTCCCTGCTACCTCCCCATTCCTTTCACATTGGGCTACCTGGTCAAACCCTCCCTTCCCCAGCCACCTCTCAATATGAACACCAGTCACTTCCGCGATGCCTTACACTACACACTGATACTGGTCTCTCACACTATTATTCATCTCTTGTTTAGGACGACGTAAGTACAAAACCCATGTACCAACTTCAGCCAATAACATTCTATGACAGGTTTGGAAGCAGGAGTGGCATCCACTTCCTAAACAACTTGCCTCCTGAAACTCGATGAACTTTAATAAATGATAGTTGTCGAGGGGCTTCAGGTCTTTTGTTCATAGTGTCAGTATGAGTCATATTCGACTTGAAGGCAATCATCAAGAACAACAAAAACATGGATTTAATCTTTAGAAGGTCAGATTAATCAATTTTATCCTCTTCTGACTGTGTATTTCTGGCTGTATTTGGCAGTCTTTTTATACCTTGGATAGCATTTCTAAGCTTAGTTCCAGATTATCTCTTATGAACTTCATGGTTTTGAGCTTACTCTCAGGTCTCTGATACACCTTGAGTTGATTTTTCTGTATGTTTAAGATGTGGATCCTGTTTTAGCTTTTGGCAGGTGGAAGTCCAGTTTTGCCAGCATCATTTGTTGAAGAGGTTGTCATTTCCCCATTTGATAGCTTTATTTGCTTGTCAAATATCTGTTGACGATGTTGCTGTTATGTGCCATCGAGTCTCTTGTGACTCATAGCGACCCTGTGTACAACAGCCCTAAACTCCGCTCTGTCCTGTGCCAATCGCACTGTCTCTGACACTCCCATCCTGATTATCCCAGTCACTGAATCAATCTACCTCATAGAGGGCCTTCCCCTCCTGCGCTGTCCCTCCAACCTCCCAAGCATGATGTCCTTCTTTACGGACCGGTCTCTCCTCAGAACACATCCAAAGTATGTTAGACAGAGCCTCAGAATCCTTGCCTCCAAGGAACCACCCGGTTTAACCCTTTCCAGGATGAATCTGTTTGTTTTCCTAGCAGTCCATGGTATTCTCAGTACTCTTCTCCAGCACCACAGCTCACAGTCATAAATTCTCCTTCTGTCCTCCTTAGACTTTGTCCAACTCTCTGATGCATAACAAGTGATTGTGAAGACCATGGCCTGAATCAGACGCACCTTAGTCTCCAGAGAGACACCATTGTTCTTCAGTACTTTGGAGAGGTCCCTAACAGCAGACTTTCCCATGGCAATGTGCCTTTTAATTTCCTGGCTACTGGTGCCAAGAGTGTTGACTGTGGAGCCAAGCAAACTAAAGCTGTGAACAATCTCAATCTCTTCACCATCCATGCTGATGCTGTCAATTGGTCCAGTGGTGAGAATCTTTGTCTTTGCAGTTGACGATAGATGTTGTTTTTGTCATGTAATGTTGAGTCACCTATGAGTCATAGCAACCCTATGTACAACAGCCCTAAACTCTGCTCTATCCCTTGCCAGTCATATTGTCTTTGATACACTGACCCTCATTACCCAGTGACAGAATCAATCCATCTCATCAAGGATCTTTCTCTCCTGCACTGTCCCTCCACCTCCCAAGCAGTACGTCCCTCTCCAAGGACTGGTCGATCCTTGCAACATGTCCAAAGTATGTCATAAGAAGCTTCAGAATCCTTGCCTCCAAGGAGAAGCCTGGCTTCACCCTCTCCAGGACAAACTTTTTTCTCCTAGCAGTCCATGGTATATATTCAATACACTTCCCCAGCACAGCTCAAAGGCATCAATTCTCTTTATATCATCCCTAGTCATTGTCCAGCTTTCTGATGCATAGTAAGTAATTGCAAAGACCATGGTCTGTATCAGCTGCACTTTAGTCTCTAGACCGACTTCATTGCTCCTCAGTACCTTGGAGAGGTCTCTGACAGCATACTTTCCCAATGCAATTTTTCTTTCATTTCCTGGCTGCTAGTACCAAGAGTGTTGATTATAGAGCCAAGCAAAATGAAGCTGTTAACACTCTCAATCTCTTCACCATCTATCATGAAGGCTGCATTCCTTGACCTTCTGCAGCAAGTGCTTCAAGTCCTTCTCAGTTTTAGCAAGCAGGGTTGTGTCATCTGCATAATGCAGATTGTTGATAAGTCTACCTCCAAACCTGATGCCACATTTCTTCTCATAGCGCCCAGCCTTCCAGATAATCTGTTCCGCATATAGGTTGAAAAGACATGTAGATATGACACATCCTTGGCACACAGCCTTCCCAATTTTGAACCATTCAGTGTTTCCTCCTCTATTTTGACAACTGCCATCTAGTCCAAGTATAGGTTTCACCTAAGCATGATCAAGTGTTCTGGGATTCCCATTCTGCTCAGAGTCAGCCACAGTTTGCTGTGATCCACACAGTCAAATGCCTTTGCATAGTCAATGAAACACAGATAGACATTCTTCTAGTACTTTCTGCTTTCAGCCAAGATCCGTCTGATATTAGCTATAATATCCTTAGTACTATAGCCTCATCTAAACCCAGCCTACATGAAATGTGAGAGTCATGAATGTAGGAAAATTGAATATTGTTAAGAAAGAAATGGAACACATAAATATTGACATTCTAGGTATTCACAAAATGAAATGGACTGACATGGGACATTTTGAGTCAGATGATCATATGATCTACTATGCTGGAGACAAAAAGGTGAGGAAAAAATGGGTTGTTTAAAAAGTCATTTCTAGACCTATTTTAAAATGCAGTGTTGTGAGTGAGAGGATAATATCCACACACATACAAGGAAATCCAGTGAATACCACCATCGTTCAAATATACACACCAACAACCAGAGTCAAAGAGGAGGAAATAGAAGATTTTTAGCAACTTTTGTAATCAGAGATTGATCAAACATGCAATCAAGATGCATTAATAATAATGAGTGTCTAGAACGCAAAAGTTGGGAACAGAGAAGAAAGATAGGTAGTTGGAAAACATGGTTTTAGTGACAGGAATGAAGCTGGAGATAGAATGATAGAATTTTACACAATCAACGACTTATCCATTGCAAATACATTTTATAAGAAACATAAACACAGGCTATACACATGAATTTCACCTGATGGTATGCTTAGGAATCAAATCGATTACATCTGTGGAAAGAAGCACTGGAAAAGCTCAATATCGGCTATGAAAACTAGGCCAGGTGCTGATTGTGGAAAAGACCAAGTACTCATATGCAAATTCAAATTGAAGCTGAGGAAAAATAAATCAAGACCACAGGAACAAAAATTTGTCCTTTAGTCCATCCTGCCTGAATTAAAAAACATCTCAGGAATATGTTTGAGACCTTGAACACTCATGAGCAAAGACCAAATGAGCTGTGGGAGGATATCAAGTTTATCCAGGAAGAATGCAAAATGTCATTGCAAAGACAGAGTATAAAGAAAAGACCAAGGTGGATGTCAGAAGAAACTCTGAATATTGCACTAGAGTACCGTGAAGCCAAAGCTAAGGGAAGAAATCAAGATATTAAGGAGTTGAACAGAAGATTCCAAAGGGCAGCACAAGAAGACAAAAAAGTAAAGTAGTATAATGAAATGTGAAAGGAACTGGAGACAGAAAATCAAAAGGGCCACATTCACTAAGCATTTCTTAAGCTGAAGGAACTGAAGAACAAATTCAAGCCTCGAGTTGCAATACTTAAGGATGCTTTGGGCAGAATATTAAATGATCCAGGAAGCATTAAAAGAAGAAAGAGCGTACAGAGTCATTGTACCAAAAGGAGTTGGTGGACACAGAAGATTTTCGTGAAACAACATATGAGCAAGAGTTTGTGGTGATCAGAGAAGTTCAAGCTGCTCTGGAGGCAAAAAACAAGGCCCCAGGAATTGATGTCTTACCAATTGACATATTTCAACAAACAGATGCAGCCCTAGATGTACTCACCAAAATGTGCCAAGAAATCTGAAGGACAACCACCTGGCCAACTGATTGGAAGATATCTATATTTTTTTCCCATTCCAAAGAAAGGTGATCCAACAGAGTGAGGAAATTATTGAACAATATCACTGATATCTCATTCAAGCAAGATTCTGATGAAGATTACCCAAAAATGGCTCGAACAGCACATCAACAGAGAATGGCCCGACCACAGATAGCTGGGTCTGTTTCTGGGGTTTTGGTTCTGTCCATTGGTTTATGTGCCTGTCATTGTACCAGTACTATGCTGATTTGGTTACTACCGCTGTGTAGTAGGTTTTGAGTACAAGGAGTGCTATGCCTCCAATCTTATTTGTGTTTCTCAGAAGTGTTTTGCTTATTCAGGGTCTCTTGTCTCTCCAAATAAATTTGATAATTTCCCTTTCAATCTCCTTGAAAAATAAATTTGGTATCTGAATTAGGATTGCATTGAACATGTAGATTGCTTTTGGTAGGATTGTCATTTTCACAATATTAAGAATACTCCTGGGCCTCTATGAGAAAAAGACTGATAATCGAATTGCAAAATGGGCAAAAGACATGTAAAGAATTTGCACGGTGGAAGATATTCAAATGGCAAACAGACACATAAAGAAACGCTCAAAATCACTGGCAATAAGAGAGATGCAAATAAAAACCCCAGCGAGGTACATTCTTCACTCCAGTAGCAATGGCAAAGTTTAAAAGGACAGCAAGCAATAAATGTTGGAGAGGATGTAGTGAGAAAGGAAACCATATACCTTGTTGGTGGGATTCTAAAATGGTACAAACATTCTGGAAGGCAGTTTGGCGCTTCCTCAAAAGTCTGAACATAGAAATTCCATATGAATTTAATTATTTATTTAATTATTTGGAATATACTCTGAAAAATGAGAACTGAGGCACAAATGGAGCTTTGTACAACAATGTTCATAGCAGTGTTTTTCACCATTGCAAGAACATAGAAACAACCCATATATCCAACCACTAACGAATGGATTGAAAAATTATGGTACATTCACACAATGAAATACCACACAGCATACAAGAGCAATGTACTGAGGAGCAACTAAGTCAGTCTAGAGACTAAGGTTCACCTGATACAGGCCATGGTCTTTTCAATTGCTTGCTATACATCAGAGAGCTGGACAATGACAATGGATGATAGAAGGAGAGTTGACACCTTTGAGCTTTGGTCCTTGGATAAGGACACCATGTTTGGGAGGGTGGAGGGACAGTGCAGGAGAGGAAGACCTTGATGAGATGGATTGATTCCATCACTGGGGTAATGGTTATAGGCGTGTCAGAGACAATAAGATTGGTAAGGGATAGAGCCGGGTTTAGGGCTGTTGTACATAGGGTCGCTATGAGTCACAGGTGACTTGACAGCACATGACAACATTACCTAACTTTAGAGGGACTGAAAAGCATTATTCTGAGTGAACTAACTGAGTCCCACAAGGACATAGATTGTATAAAACCATTATTGTAGAATGATTCCTTTCAATCTCCTTGTAAGGATCCAAGGGGGTGGGGGAGGGTGGAATCAGAGGGATGAAGATGTGCAAAGGAGAGGGGGAGGATTAATCATGCAGTTGTACAATTTGATGGGTGGGGGGTGAGGGAAATTGGAAGATTCTGTTCTCAGAAACAATGTATTTTAATTTTGTAAATAAACTAGTTGTTGTTGTTAATTGCCTTCTATTCAAGCACGACTCATAGTGACCCTATGAAAAAAGGCCTGAAGCCTTTCAATAACTATCATCATTTATCAAAGTTCATAGAGTTTCTGGAGGCATGTTGTTTAGGAAGTAGATGCCACTCCTGCTTCCAAACCTGTCTTAAACTGAGAGCTCCACCAAACACTGTCCACCATGGATAACTGTTACTGCATTTGACACCCCAGTGGCACAAGGTTTAGTATCACAACAACCCCAAAGTTACCTCAGTACAGCATATTAACAGAAGAGTGCTATATCACTTAGAAGAATGTTCCTCTAAAATATAACAACAACCAACTTTAAATACAAAGCCCATTGCTAAGTCTTGTTGACACTAAACAAGAGGTTTAAAGAAAAAAACAACCAATATTATATATTGTTGTTATGTGCCATCAAGTCACCTGCAATGGATAGCAACCCTATGTACATCAGCTCTGAACCCTTCTCTGTCCTGAGCCAGCCTCACTAATTCCTACACACCAACTCCCATTGCCCCAGTTACTGTATCAATCAATCCATCTCATCCAAGGCCTTACTCTCCTGCATTGTCACTCCACCCTTCTGAGCATGATGTCCTTCTCCAAGGAAAGCTTGCTCCTGGCCATGTGTACAAAGTATGTGAGGCAGAGCTTCGAAATTCTAGCCTCCAAGGAGAAACTTGGTTTTACCCTCTCCAAAACAGACCAATTTGTTTTCTTGGCAGTTCCTAGTGTGTTCAAGGCTCTTCTCCAGCACCATAATTTGAAGGCATGTATTTTTCTTCTATCATCCTTAGTCATTGTTCAACTCTGAAGCATAACAAGTAATTGAGAAGACCATGGCCTGGATTAGGTGCACCTTTGTGTCCAGTCTAATATTGTTGCTCTTCAGCATTCTGAAGAGGTCCATGACAACATATTTTCCCAATGCAATTGATCTTTTGATTTCCTGGCTGCTGGTGTTAAGTGTGTTGATTGTGGAACCAAGCAAGCAGTAATTGCTAACAATATCAATCTTTTCTCCCTCTATCATGGTACTGCCAATTGGCCCACTGGTGAGAATCTTTCTCATCTTGATGTTGAGCTTCAATTCATCTTGAAGACTACAGTCTTTGACCTTCTGCAGCAAGTACTTCAGGTCTTCTTCAGTTTCGGCAAGCAGGGTGTGTCATCTGCATATCGCAAGTTGTTAATGAATCTTTCTCCAATCTAAATGCTACACACCTCCTCATAAAGGTCCTGCTTCCCAAATGATCTGCTCTTCATACAGATTGAAAAGGTACTGGGACAGGATGCAACTCTGATCCACTCCTTTCCTGATTTTGAACCATGCAGTGTTTCCTTGCTCTGTTCTGGGGACTGATTCTTGGTCCAAATATAGGTTTTGTATAAGCACAATCAAGTGTTCTGGGATTTCCATTTTCCTCAAGGTTAGCCACAATTTGTTGTGATCCACTGTCAAATACCTTTGCATAATCAATGAAACACAGATAGAGAATTACGAGAAATACAAGCTGGGTTTAGAAGAAGCCGTGGCACTAGAAATACTAGAGACTAGAGATGGATCTTGGCAGAGACTACCAGAAGAAATAAACTAGTATTTTATAAAACCCAAAACTACACCACAACCCCACCTCTGCGCTATGACAGTCTCCAGTGGTCTTTGCAGTGGTGGGAATAGAAAGTTCAGGAAGTAACTACGCCGATAACATGGGCAACTTCTAGTGGGACTGTCACTGCTCACACAGTTTCGGCGATAATGTCTCAGGACTGGCTGCAATAAAGTCACAAAGGAAGAACATTATTACCACAAAAACACTCAAACTGAATCAGCTAGTTGTCATGTTGTTTCCAATTCATGAAGAACTCACATGTTCCAGTGTAAAATGACCTCCACAGAGTTTTCAGTAGCCCACTTTTGGGAAGTAGGTAACCAGGCTTTTCTTTCAAGGCATCCCTCTCCGGATAAATGCCAACCTGCAACTTTTCAGTTAGTAGCCAACTATTTGCACTGCCCAGGGTCTAATCACTATTTCAGAAGAGACATGATACCATTTTTAACATGCCTAGTAGCTCTAGTGGAAGTCCAGGGTCAGTGACAGTCCTCCTTCTCCGGTGGCTGGAATCCACTAGGTGCTCAGGAAAAAGACAGGCAACGTCAAGTGTGATTGAGAGTTCAATGGACCACACTGAAGGCCAACTGTGAGTTGGTAACGTGACCATAATGAGTTTGAGGAGTTTGTTTCTGCTGTTAGTGTAGGAAAAAGCAGAACATTTGTTTACCAAATTTATCCAGAAACAGAAAAATCCCTAAATTTTATTATGACTGGGTCAAGCAAAGGACAGACTTTTATTAAACAAATACAAAAACCTCGTAACATCTTTCTTTTTATTCTGGTTTTCTTACAAAGTTTGTATACATTGTTTTTCACACCAGATATTTCCCATTTTCTTTACCCACTCTTCCCTGTACCCATCAAATTGTGCCACCTGGTGATTGCCTCCTGCCCATGCTCACCCCTCTGCTTCTACCCTCCCCCTCCTTGGATCTTCATACACATTTTACTAGTTATCTTTCTTTTTCTACAATAAAGGTCTTATGCAGTATTTATTCCTATGGAAATGAATTACTTAATGTAGCATAATGCACTCAAGTACCTCCCAAATTAGGTAGTGATTTTCAAAATCCTTGCTCTTGCATGCTGCGTAATATTCCATTGTGTGAATGTACCATCATTTCTCAATCCATTTGATTGTGATTGGACATTTGGTCTGTTTCCATGTTCTTGCAATGGTGAATAACACTGCTATAAACATTGGTATATAAATCTCCATTTGTGCCTCAGTTCTAATTTTCTCAAGATATATTTCAAACAGTGGGATAGCTGGGTCATATGGAATTTCTATGTTCAGCTTTTTGAGGAAGAGCCAAACTGCCTTCCACAGTGGTTGTACCATTTTGCAATCCTACCAACAGTGTATGAGAGTTCCTATATCTCCATATCCTCTCCAACATTTATTACTTGCTGTCCTTTTAAACGTTGCTACTGGAGTGGGAAGGTATCTCACTGTGGTTTTGATTTGCATCTCCCTTATTGCCAGTGATTTTGAACATTTTTTGATGTGTCTGTTAGCCATTCAAATATCTTCTGTGAAAAGTCTTCCCTTTTCTTTTGCCCATTTTGTAATTGTATTATCAGTCTTTTTCTTTGTGGAGGCCTTGTAGGAATCTGTAAACTTGATATGAGACCTTTGTCTGAAATGATATTGCCAATTTTTTCCCCCAGTGAATAGGTTTTCTTCTCATTCTGTTAGAAAATGCTTTTGATGTGCACAGGGATTTAATCTTTACAAGGTGTCATTCTTTCCTATTCAGACTGTGCATTTCTGGCTGTATTTGGCAGCTCCTTTGTACCATAGACTAGGCCACCTAAGTTTGATCCTAGTTTGTCTTTTATGATTTTATGGTTTGGAGCTTTACTCCCAGGCTTCTGATACACCTTGAGTTGATGTTTGTGTTTGGTGTAAGATGTGAATCCTGTTTTAGTGATCACTCCACTGAGACACTGCAGGTAGCAGTCCAGTTTTGCCAGCACCATTTGTTGAAGAGGTTGTCATTTCCCCATTTGGTAGGTTTTATTTCCTTGTCGTATATCAGTTGACCATAGATAGATAAGTCTACTTCTCGGTTCTCAATTCTGTTCCATTGGTCTATGTGCCTGCACCAGTACCATGCTGGTTTTGTTACTACCACTGTATAGTACGTTTTGAGGTCAGAGAGTGCTATGCCTCCCACTTAATTTTTGTTTTTCAGAAGTGTTTTGCTTATTCAGGATTTCTTTCCTCTCCAAATAAACTTTACAATTTCCCTTTCAAAAAATGAATTTGGTATCTGTATTGGGATTGCATTGAACATGTAGACTGCTTTTGGTAAGATTGTAATTTTCACAACATTGAGTCTTCCTATCCATGAATAGGGAACATTTTTCCATGTAGGACCATTTACTCTTCATTAAGGGTAACATCCTGCACCCTAAATGTCCCAGAGTCACTGCACCAGCCAGGAACCTAAAGGCTAAAGAAAAAGATAAAGATCTTACAAGTTACGAAGTTAGAAGTTCTACCAGTTAATTAGTTGACTCATTTATCCAAGTATATATTTCTTTTACCAAGTGAACTATGCTCCCTATAAATCAAGGATGATATCACTATGTGACAGTAGCTTTAATAGTCAGGGCTTAAGACTAGAAATAACAGAAATTCAATTCAAGCCAGAGAGAAGTTAGTTAATTCACCACGAAAGATCCCTGGATCAGTTATGCTTTTTGTATACTACACAACGCTAAAATGAGTGACTTCATAGATATCATGGATTTTGGGTGTACTGCAAAAATTTGTTATTTTCATGTACTATCAAGTCTGGCAGCAATTTGTTTAATTTCCTGGCTGCTAGTACCAAGAGTGTTGATTGTAGAGGCAAACAAACTGAAGCTGTTGACAGTTTCAGTTTCTTCGCCATCCATCATGATGCTGCCAATTGTCCCAGTGGTGAGAATCTTTGTTTTCTTGATGTTGAATTTCAATTCATATTGAAGGCAGTCCTTGACCTTCTGCAGCAAGTGCTTCAGGTCCTCCTCAAGTTTCAGCAAGCAAAGTTGTATCGTCTACATAATGCAGATTGTTGAAGAATCTACCTCCAATCATGATTCCACATTTCTCCTCGTAGAGTCCAGCCTCCCAGATAATCTGTTCCACATATAGAGTGAAAAGATATGGAGATAGAACACATCCTTGGCACGCCGCCTTCCCAATTTTGATCCATGCAATATTTCCTTGCTCTGTTCTGACGATTACCTCCTGGTCCAATTGCATTGGAAAAGTCTGCATTCAGAGACCTCTCCTAAGTACTGAAGAGCAACACTGTCAGTTTGGTGACTAAGGTGCACCTGAGACAGACCATGGTCTTTGCAATTACTTGCTATGCATCAGAAAGCTGGACAATGACTAGGGATGATAGAAGGAGAATTCATGCCTCTGAGCTGTAGTGCTGGAGAAGAGTATTGAATGTACCATGGCCTGCTAGGAGAACAAACAAGTTCATCCAGATTGGGTGAAGCCAGGCTGCACCTTGGAGGCAAGGATTATGAGGCTTCATCTGTCACACTTTGGGCATGTTGCAAGGCAGGACCAGTCCTTGGAGAAGTAATGCTTTAGAGGGTAGAGGGACAGTGCAAGAGAGGAAGACCCTTGATGAGATGGATTGATTCAGTGACTGGAGTAATGGGGTAGATATATCAGAAACAATAAGATTGGTACAAGATAGAGCAGGGTTTAGGACTATCGTGCATAGGGTTACTGTGAGTTGCAGGTGACTTGACGGCACATAACAACAACAACGCTATCAAATCAGACCAAACTCATAACTGACCCTCCAGTGGGTTTTCAGATGTGGTTAATTACATGGGAGGAGATTGCCCATGTTTCTTTTGTAGAGTGGCTGGAATATTCCAACTGTGTGACTCTAGGCTAGCAAAGTAATTCCTTACAATAGGGAACTCTGATGGCCTAGTGGCAAGAAGCAGTGCTGCAATCCCAAAGACACACGGTTTAAGATCTCTGGCTGCTCTGTGGCAGAAGGATGGGCAATCTCCTCCAGTATGATTAACTGCCTCTGAACACCGTCCAGAGAGTCAGCTATGAGTCAGTTCCAATTCCGTGGTACACAACAACAACAAGCCACCAGAGCTCACAAAAATTTAGATAATGACAATAAAGTGTCTTCTCCCCATTGTACTCCTGTGATTTGGCATAATACTTATATGATATGGCAATTTTCCATTAGCTAGGTTATCCTGAGGAAAGCAGACTTTTTTAAGTTCACACAACAGGAGGTCTTTGCCAACAAGGAAGGGCAGGAAAGGAAGTGGGCCCAAGCATGCCTAGTATCAGGTTCCTAGGCTACCACATTGTTCCTTTCTCCCACTTTTGTTTTTATCGACAAGTCGGCATTCTTCTCGATAACTTGTCAGAAACAGGATTGTCAATAGCTCTGACACCCTGGAGGTTCAATAAGAGTTGTTGTTGTTGTTGTTGTTGTTGTTGTTGTTTTTGAAGTATCCTCTGTCTTCATGATTGGGATTCTTCAGTCAGCAGAGTTTGAGGAAGGAGTATGGGAAGTGATCCCTCCACTGAGGCACTAAACATGTTCTCGTTTCCCCCTACAGCACAATGTATCTGATTATGCACACAATCAAACACATTTCTTATCAAAAGAAATTCTCTCCTGAACAAGGAGAAGTGTGTCATTATAACCAAAGCAACAAAGAACTGTGTCTGTGGGCCCTGGGCTGAGAAATGGACATTGCTTTCTTTATACAGATTTGTTATGGAAATCCCCTTCAGTAATACATCACAAACCGATAGTTAGCATAGGTTACTTGGTTTATTCACTCTTTCTTTGCCTCTCATCTTTTATGAATTCCCCAAGGCCTCCTTACAAAGGATTCTGGCTCATTTCCACAACATAGTTACAAAGAAAAGTAATAGGAGATTATGATTAAAGATAGTTTTGGTGTAATAAAGTTTTTTGGGATTTTTTTAAACTATTCAAAGGATATAAGAAAGCAAGGAACCCTTATTGTTTTCAACTTATTGTTGAAAATCTGCTTGGATTTTTTTCAAAAGACCCATCTGAAATGAGCCCAGTGCTTTCTGTTATCACATGTCATAGGCCCAAGAGATGTCCACCCAGCTCCCCCTTTAAGGAAGTACTTGCTATCAGTGAAGAATAAAAGTAGGAGGCAATAACCACCTACCAGCTTTTTCAGAGTCAATAAGAACTGCAAGAAAGGACCTTGAATGAGGTCACATCCTTCCTAGAATCTCTCAGTTCTAGTGACAGGGTGAGGCAGTAGTGTAAATGTCTGGTGGTAGCAACTAGATGCTATTGTTATGTACCATCAAGTCACAACTGAACTATAGCTGACACTCCAGCGAGTTTTCAGAGGCAGTAATCACACGGGAGGAGATTGCTCATTCTTCTTCCACAGAGTAGCTGACAGATTTGAACCTTGTGCCTTCTGGATTGCAGCACAGATTCCAGAGTTCTCTTCTAAGTTTCTCAAGTCATGGTCAGACCTGTATCTACATTCATGTATTCTCTCTTTTCAAGCCACTTCTCCTCTATTGTTTTCACAGGTGCTGATTATTAATGCATATCTTGCCCCTCAAAACTCTGCCTGATCCACTCACACAGAACCCAGCTGGCAACACCATACTATTTCTTGGTCTATTATGTTAAATCACCTACAGGTAATGCTTTCACCAACGAATATTTGAGTTCTCCCACTAATAATAAATAAAGATTAATCACCCTCAAAGATACAAGAAACAAGCATTGACTGGATTGAAAAGAAAAACAGTTCCATAATAGTAACTAGAGTGTCAATACATCCTTTTCAATAGTGGATGGAATATTGAGACAGAAGATCAGTAAGTAAATAGAGGACTTAAATTTAACACTATAAACCAATTAGACCTAAAAGACATACATGTAACACTTTACCCCAAAGTGGTAATGTGCACACTCTTTTTCCCTACACAAAGATAATTCTCCAGAATAGACCACATGTTAGGTTACAACACAAATCTCAATAAATTTTAACAATTTAAGTAATACATTTCTGACTGCATTTGTCAGTTTCTTTATACCATAGACTAGGCCTTCTAAGCTTGGTCCAAATTTGTCTCTTACAAACTTCATGGTTTTGGCCTTTACTCCCAGGTCTCTGATCCACCTTGAGTTGATGTTCATGTACGTTATGAGATGTGAATCCTGTTTCAGGACAAATACTGCATAAGACCATTATTGTAAAATTAGAAGGATAACTAGTAAAACATGCATGGGAGCTCAAGGTGGGAAGGGAGGAGCAAAGGGATGAGGACCCGTAAGGAAAAAAACCACAGAGTTGCAGTTTGGTGGGTGGAAGGAGAAGTGACAGGAAATGGGAAGGATCCAGGCAAAAAGATTGAGTAAAGATGGGCAAGGTCCAACGATGATTAATTTTATAAAGTATAATGTGTGAGAATGATTGTATGAAATACAATATGAATGAAGAATAATGTAAAACAATGCATACAAACTTTGTAAGAAAAAAGGGAGAAATTTAAGTGATACAAAATATCATCTCTATAATAATGAAAAAACCTAAAAATCATAAACAAAATAAGAAATGGGAAAATCCTTTAAAACATAGAAATTAAGCAACACAGTACTGAAACAGCAAGTAGGCCACATTAAACACATGAGAGAAAGGAGAAATCCTTGGAAATAAATGAATCCACCAAAATTCATGGAATGCAGTAAAGGAAATACTCAAAGGAAAATTTATTACTACATTTAAAGAAGCAATAAAACTGTCAAACATTAAAACTTGTATTACAATATAGGATTATTATGAGCTGAAATCAACTTGATGGCCATGGTTTTATCATTGTTATAGATATTATTTTAACTATTTTCTGTATAGACAAAAAAGTTAAGTAAACTGTGAAAGATATAAAAAGCCTTCCGTTTTCTACAGATGAAAATGACAGTGTCTGAGATTAAAAATAAACTAGATATAGAAAAAGTAGAACAGACATTACAGAAGAAAAGATCAGTAAACTTGAAGACCTAAGACTGAAAACTGAGATTAATCACAATTAAAATGAATTACAGTGAAAATATGTTTTTAAAATGAGGAAAGCATTAGTAAGCTATGTTGTTCTGAGGTGCCCTTAAGTTGATTATAGTCATCCTATGAGCAACAGATTGAAACCTTGCCTTGGGGTGAAATATCACCACAGTCTCCATGACACTCAAGGCCGTTGTCGTAGTAACTGCATCAGTTCATCTTGTTGGTAGTCTTTCCATGACCTTCTACATTTCCCAGCATGATGCCTTTTTCCAAGGATTGGTCCTTCTTTGAAAAACATATTCAAAAGTATATGAGATGAAGTTTCACCACTCTTGTCTCGAAGGAGCACTCTGGTTGCACTTCCTTCAAAATAGATTTATTTTGTTCCTATGGCAGTATGTTCGATATTCTTCACCTGCACCACAGTCAAAGGCATCAATTCTTCAGTCCTCTTTATTCATTGTCCAACTCTCAGTTGCAATGAAAGCAAACAAAAACATCATGGTTTGAATCATGTGCATCTTAATCTTTAGATTGATATCCTTTCTCTTTGCCTCTTTTAAGAAGTCCTTGACAGGAGATTTTCCCAAAACACATTTTTTTTTAATTTCTTGACTTCTGCTACCATAAATTTTTGATCCAAATAAAATGAAATGATTGGCAACTTGAATCTTCCTATTATTATGACGTTGCCTATTGGTCCAGAGCGAATTATTTCTGTTTTCTTCATGTTGAAGTATAATCCATATTGAAGGCTATCATCTTTGCTCTTCTCCAGTAAGTGTTTCAAGCTTTCTTCACTTTTGGCAAGCAAGGTTGTATAACCTGTATAATACAGGTTACATAAATTGTTGGTGAGATTTTCTCCAATCATGACAGTCTTCATGAGTAACTGTAATTATATTCTTGTGGCTGTTATGGTGGGAACAAACTCAGAGCTGATCGTCCAGTGGGTTTTCAGAGGCAGTAAGTCATGTGGGTGGAGACTGCCCATCTTTCTCCCACAGTACAGCTGATAGATTCAAACTATGAGCCTTTGGGTTTGCAGCACAACTTCTCACTACTAAGCCAGCAGAACTTAGTCAAGACCAGGAAGCTATAGTCAGAACAGAGCAGGGAAACACTGCATGGTTCAGGATGATGAAACGTGTTTATCAGGGATGCATCCTATCTCCATACTTTTTCAACCTATATTCAGGAGGCTGGACTTTAGGAGGATGAACTGGCATCAGGACTGGAGAAAGATTCATCAACAACCTGCATTGTGCAAATAACACAACCTGAAGAGGACATGAAGCGTTTCCTACAGAAGGTCAAGGACTAGAATCTTCAATATGGATTGAAGTGCAACATCAAGAAAACAAAGATTCTTACCCCCAAGCCAACTGGAAGCTTCATGATGGACAGAGAAAGTTTGAAATTGTTGATAACTTCAACTTGCTTGGTTCCATAATCAACACTCTTTGCATGATAAGTCAAGAAGTCAAAAGATGAAATACATTGGGAAAGTCTGCTATCAGGGACCTCTCTAGAGGACTGAAGAGCAACGATGTCAGTCTGGAGACTAAGGCGCACCTGATCTAGGACATGGTCTTTGCCATTACTTGCTATTCCTTTAAGAGCTGGGTGATAACTAAGAATAATAGAAGAAACATCAGTGCCTTTGAGTTGCGGTGCTGGAGAAGAGTGTTGAGCATATCATTGACTACCAGGAGAACAAACAGGTCTTTCCTGTAGAGGGTGAAAACAAGCTACACCCTGGAGGCAAGGATTTTGAGACTCCATCTAACATACTTTGGGCACATGGCCAAGAGTGATCAGTCCTAAAATCATTACTCCTTACTAATTTAAGAAGTCTCTGACTACAGACTTTCCCAGTGCAAAATCTGTCCTTATTTCCTGATTGTTGTTGTTGTTGTTATGTGCCATCGAGTCGCCTGCGACTCATAGCAACCCTATGTACAACAGCCCTAAACTTCTCTCTGTCCTGTGCCAATCGCACTGTCTCCGACACTCCCATCCCAATTATCCCAGTCACTGAATCAATCCACCACCTCATAGAGGGCCTTCCTCTCCTGCGCCATCCCTCCACCCTCCCAAGCATGATGTCCCTCTCTAAGGACCGGTCTCTCCTCACAACATGTCCAAAGTATGTTAGACGGAGCCTCAGAATCTTTGCCTCCAAGGAGCCACCCGGTTTAACCCTTTCCAGGACAAATCTGTTTGTTTTCCTAGCAGTCCATGGTATTTTCAATACTCTTCTCCAGCACCACAGCTCAAAGGCATCAATTCTCCTTCTATCCTCCCTGGTCATTGTCCAACTCTCTGATGCATAACAAGTGATTGCGAAGACCATGGCCTGTATCAGACGCACCTTAGTCTCCAGAGAGACACCATTGCTCTTCAGTACTTTGGAGAGGTCCCTAACAGCAGACTTTCCCATGGCAATGCGCCTTTTACCTGGCTGCTGGTGCCAAGACTGTTGACTATGGAGTCAAGCAAACTAAAGCTGTGTACAATCTCAATCTCTTCACCATCCATCCTGATGTTACCAATTGGTCCAGTGGTGAGAATCTTTGTCTTCTTGACATTGAGCCTCAATCCATATTGTAGGCTGCAGTCCTTGACACTCTACAGCAGGCGACATTTCTCCTCATAGAGCCCAGCCTCCCGGTTAATCTGTTCTGCATATAGGTTGAAAAGGTATGGAGATAGGATGCATCCCTGGCATACGCCCTTCCCAATTTTGACCCATGCAGTGTTCCCTTGCTCTGTTCTGACTACTGCCTCCTGGTCCAAGTATGTTTCCTGATTGTATTGATTGTAAATCTAAGTAAGATGAAGTTGTTGACGATTTCAATCTTTTCTCCATCTATCATGATGCTGCCAATATGTCCAAGGGTAAGATATTTTTGTTCTCTTGGCATTGAAACGAAAGCCATATTGAAGGGTGTATTCTTTGATCTTCTGCAACAAGTGCTTCAAAGTCTCCCTCATTTTCAAGAAGCAAGGTTGTGTAATCTGCATAATGCATATTATTGATGAGTCTTCCTCCAATGTAAATGCCATTTTCTTCTTCATAGACTTCAGCATCTTGGATAATTTGCTCAGCATAAAGATTGAATAGCTATGGAGAGAGAATACATCCCTGATGCATTCCCTTTTTAAATTTAAATGATATGGTGTTCCTCTGTTCTGTTTGAACAACCTCTTGGTCTAGATATAGATTTGGCATGAACACAATTAAATGCTCTGGGATTCATATTCTTCTAAATGTTAGCCATAACTTGTTAACATACCCAACTACCTTTGCATAGTCGATAAAACACAAATAGACATTCTTAAGGTATTCATTACCTTCATCAGAGATCCATCTAATATCAACAATGATAACCCTGGTGTCACAGCCTCTTCTAAATCCTGCTGGAACTTCCTGTCAGTTCCCCATCTCTGTACTGGTCTACCTCTTTTTAAAGATCTTCAGTAGCATTTTGCTCACATGTGATATTAATGATATTGTTCAATCATTTCTACATTGTATTGGATCACCTTTCTTAAAATGGGAACAAATATGGACATCTTCCAATCTGTTAGCCAAACAGCTCTTCTCAAAATTTCCTGACGTAGACTGGTGAGTGCATCCATCACTGCATCTGTTAATTGAAACAAGTTAATTGGCTGCATTGATTTCTAGGGCCTTATTTTTTGGCAATGCCTTAAATGTAGCTTCAACTTTCTCTTTAACTCATATGATACTTCATGAAATTTTTCAGTCAGTTCTTTTCGGTACAGGACTCTATATATTTCATCTTTTACACAAATCTCTCCATGATCATTGTGTAAAATAAAAAGAAGTATAACATTGATAGCAAACCCTGACAAGTACATCACAAGTCAACAACAGTGACAAACTTGAAAGCCCTTAACAAAACATAGGGGGGGAAAACCCAAGCAGAACTCATAAGATGTGGTCTAAATACACACAAGCTGCTTGAATTCACAGGAAAGAGTACCAGTAAAAAGAACACTATGTACAAAAAGAACTCTGTAGAGCTGTAGAAAGTACTTAAGAAGCTCAAATATGTTGTAAAACTGGAACTGACTCCTAGCTTACCTTCTAATGTGTTTCTAATATTATCCATCTTGCTTCAAGTGGCTAATAGATTCAAATGGACAGAGAGGTGCAACTTTTATTTCAATGTTGACCAATTCTTTTTTGCAGAGGGACTCCATATATTCCCACCACCTAGTTTTAAAGCATCTTGTATCATTCAAGATTTCCCATAGTATCTCTCAGTATTATTTTTTTTCTTTGTGAGAGGTTTTTCTAAATACAACATACATACTTTTACAGCATATTCTTTCTATTTAATTTTTCTCCATTCATTCATTGTTGCATGTTTTCCTCCCTTCCTACCCCTCCCCCAGTTCATTTTTCTCTTTGAAAAGAAAATCTTTCATTGTTATGCAATCCCCCTAGTCCACAGTCCATTTTAATATGCATTTCTTTTTCTGCAATCTTGTCATAAAAATAATACTAATCATATATTCCTTATAAACAGTTCTCTCCCTCATCTGTTTCAATGCAGTATACATTATTATCGCCTCTTTTCTTAGGTTCTCCCCAACCCTGAGGTCAGTCCCATTTTACAACAGTGGCACTATGCAGTATTTGCCCTGTTGTGACTGAGATATTTCACTCAGCATAATGTCCTCCAGGGTCACCCATTTTGTATAATATTTCATGAGTTCTTTATTTTTCAATACAGTGTAGAATTCCATTGTGTGAATATATCACAGCTCCTCTAACCATTTATTTGTTAATGGGCACTTCAGTTGTTTCCAACTCTGCTATTGTGAGCAAAGCCAAAATAAACATGAATGAGCATATATCTGCTTGGGAGGCAGTTCTTGTTTCTTTAGGGTATATTCCCAGTAATGGAACTGCTGGGCCAAATGGTATTTCTATTTTCAACTTTTTGAAAAAGAGCCACACTGCCTTCCCTAATGGCTGCACCATTTTACACACCCAACCAATTGAAAAATGGGCACAGGATATAAACAGACACTTCAGCAAAGAAGACATTCAGATGACATACAAACACATGAAGAAGTGTGTTCAAAATCCCTAGCTCTAAGAAAGATGCAAATCAAAACAACCATGAGATATCATCTTACCCCAGTAAGAATGGCAAAATTCAACAGAGCAGCAAACATCAAATGCTGGCAAGGTTGTGGAGAACCCGGAACCCTTATCTCTCAGTATTGTAACACAAGGCTTGAATTTGTTTTTCAGTTCTTTCAGTTTGAGAAATACCAAATGAGTTCTTCCTTTTTCATTCTCCAACTCCATCTGCTTGTGCATTGCATTATAATATTTTCCTTTGTCTTCTCAAGCTGATCTTCGAAATCTTTTATTCATTTCTTTTACTTTGGCATCTCTTCCCTAACTTTTGTCTTCTTGATCCTATAGTACAATTTTCAGAGTCTCTCTTTGCATCTATTTTGGTCTTTTCTTTTTCTTCTGTCTTTGTGATCACTTCTCTTCATGAATAATATCTTTAATGTCACCCCACAACTCATCTGGTCAGATGCATATTACGATGGGTGAAGGGAAAGGCAACACCTAATAAAATTATAATCAGTGTAATGTGCTCCAAAAAATGAAAGACATATAAATGTATACAAAGATTAATGGAAAGAAACATTACAGGAAGGAAGCAGGAAAAAGCAATTTCATTTTGGGCATAGAAATTAATTTTATAGAACAAAATGTATATGAATTATTGAATGAAAAATTAATTTACTTAATAACTCTCACTCAGATTACAGTAAAGAAAGGGGAGAAAACTGTCAGTGAACACGTAGACTAACTGGAACACTAGCAAATGAATGATGAGAATGTAGCATGTTACAACCACTTTGGAAAAGAGATTCTGACTTTTTTACAAGATCACCTATAGTCTCTAAAAAGGGATTCAGTCCTGCTATTAATATGATAATTTTAGCCCAGGAAATCTTGGATGAGATTTTTGATGTACAAAATGTTGTTGTTATGTGCCGGTGAGTCACTTGTGACCTATTACGACCCTATGTACAATAGCTCTAAACCCTGCTCTATCCTGTGCCAATCTCATTGTCTCCAACACACCTACCCCAATTACCCCAGTCACTGAATCAATCCACCTTATAGAGGGGCTTCCTCTCCTGCACTGTCCCTCCACCCTAACAAGCATGATGTCCCTCTCCAAGAATTGGTTTCTTATTGTAAAATGTCCACAATATGTCAGACAAAGCTTCAGATTCCTTGCCTCGAAGGAGCAGCCTAGTTTAACCCTCTCTAGGATGAACCAGTTCATTTTCTTAGCAGTCCATGGTGTATTCACTACTCTTCTCCAACATCAATTCAAAGCTCAAAGGTATCAATTCTCCTATCTATCATCCCTAGTCACTGTCCAGCTCTCTGACGAATTGCAAGTGATTCTGAAGACCATGTCTTGTATCAGGCACACCTTAGTCTCCAGTGACATCATTGCTCTTCAGTACTTTGGAGAGGACTCTAACAGCAGACTTTCCCATGGCAATGCGCCTTTTAATTTCCTGGCTGCTGGTGCCAAGACTGTTGACTATGGAGCCAAGCAAACTAAAGCTGTGTACAATCTCAATCTCTTCACTATTCATCATGATGCTGCCAATTGGCACAGTGGTAAAAATCTTTGTTTTCTTTATATTGAGCCTCAATCCATATTGAAGGCTGCAGTCCTTGACCCTCTGCAGCAAGTGCTTCAGGTCCTCCTAAGTTTCAGCAAACAGGGTTGTGTCATCTGAATAACCCAGATTATTGATGAGTCTACCTCCAATCCTGATGTCACATTTCTCCTCATAGAGCCCAGCTTCCCAGATAATCTGTTCTGCATATAGATTGAAAAGGTATGGAACAGGACACATCCCTGGCATACACCCTTCCCAGTTTTGAACTGTGCAGTGTTTCCTTGCTCTGTTCTATTGTCTGCCTTCTGGTCCAAGTACAGGTTTCGCATAAGCACAATCAAATGTTCTGGGACTCCCATTCTTCACAAAGTCAGCCACAGTTTGCTGTGATCCACCCAGTCAAACACCTTTGCATAATCAATGAAACACAGATTCCCTGCTTTCTGCCAAGATCCATCTAACATTAGCTACAATTTCCCTAGTACCATGGCCTCTTCTAAACCTAGCTTGCACTTCTGGCAGTTCTCTGTTGATGTGCTGTTCTGGTCATTTTTGGATAATCTTCAACAGAATCTGGATGTACAAAATACACACATTTAAACTAGGGAAATTTTGTTAACCATTTTGTTAACCAGCACTGTTAACCATTGCTATAGCAGAAACGCAAGTAGATGGTTTGAATAAACAAAAAGTAGATGGTCTCTCACAATTTAGAAGAATTTTGTTGTTGTTGTTGTGTGGTAACAATGAGTTTATGATGACTCACAGTGACCCTATGAACAATAATATGAACTTTGCCCTGTCCTGTGTCATCCTTACTATCCTTGACATGCTTGAGCCCATTGTTAAAATCACTGTGTCAATTCGTCTCCTTGAAGGTTGGACCATCCACCTTTCCCAGCATGATGTCTTTTCTAAGGACTGATCCCTCCTGCCTACATGCCCAAAGTATGTAAGACAAAGTTTCACCGTCCTTGCCCCCAAGGACCACCCTCGTTGCATTTCTTCCAAGACACATTTATTTGTTCTTTTGGAAGTCCGTGAGAGGGAGTTGAAAATACAATATCTTAGATCAGATGCACTGTATTCTTTAAACTGACATGGTTGTATTTTAGCACTTTGGAGAGGTCCTTGACATCAGATTTCCTCAATGCAACACATCTTTTGATTTCATACGTGTTCTTCCTATGGGTATTGTTTATAGATCCAAGAAAAATACAAATGCTTGACAACTTCAATCCTTTCTCCATCCATCATTATATTGGTTATCAGTCCAAAGATGAGAGTTTTTGCTTTCTTCCTGGTAAGATGTAATCCAGATTAACAGCTGTAGTTTGTTTTTTTTTTATCTTCTTCAGCATGTGCTTTAAGTCTAATACATTTTCTATAAACAAGAGTGTGTCATCTGTATAATATATTGGATGTTGACGAGTCTTCCTCCTATCCTGATGCCACATTCTTCTTCATATACTCTCACTTCTCAAATTCTTTGCAGAGCATACGGATTGAATAGGATTAGAGAAAGTATATAACCCTGACACACACCTTTCCTACTTTTAAACCATGCTGTCTTCCTTTGCTCTGTTTCAACAAATGATTTCTGGTCTATGTATAGATTTTGGAGTTGGGCTTTTTTTTTTTGGTTTATTGTTTATTTGGGGTTTTTTTTAATCTTATACTGGATTACATATAAAGTTCATAAAGTTTGTATATATATTTTTTCATACTGGATCCCTCCCCCTTCCCTTACTCACCCCTCCCTCCACCCATCAAATTGTGTGACCCTATAATTAAGACACACACACCCCGCCCCTCCTTGGATCCTTGTACTCCTTCTACAATAATCGTCTTACACAGTATTTGCTTTTATGAGACTGAGTTCACTCAGCATAATACTCTCCAGTCCCTCTCATGTTATGTAATAATATACAAAATCATTTTTTCTGCATGCTGCATAGTATTCCATTGTGTGAATGTATCATAATTTCTCAATACACTACATTGTGTATGGACATTTCGGCTCTTCCCATAGTCTTGCAATGGTGAATAATGCTGCTATGAACATTGGTATACAAGTCTCTGTTTGTGACTCAGTTCTCATTTTTCAGAGTATATTCCAAGCAGTGGAATAGCTGGGTCATATGGAATTTCTATGTTCAGCTCTTCAAGAAATGTCAAACTGCCTTCCAGAGTGATTGTACCATTATACAATCCAACCAACAGTGTTTCTTACCACATCCATTCTAACATATTACTTACTGCCCTGCTAAACCTTGCCACTACTACTAGGGTAATATGATATCTCATTGTGGCTTTCATTTACATCTCTCATATTGCCAGTGATTTAAAGCATTTATTCATGTGTCTGTTGGCCACCCAGATGTCCTAATATGTGAAAATTCTTTCCACGTCTTTTGTCTGTTTTGTAATTGAGTTATCAGTTTTTTTGTTCTGGAGGCCCTACAGGATTATAAACTTTTGTGATGGGACCCTTGTCTGAGACAGTGCTACCAAATGTTTGCTCCCAGTCAGTGGGTTTTCTTTTACCCGGTTGGGAAAAGTTTTGGGGTTTTTTAAAAATTTATTATTAATTTCACTTCTACCAAATCTCTTCAGAATTTATCTTCCATTGTCCGACCCATGATCTGACAGCTTGTATCTGAAGCTTTCTTGGCTTCTGTGATTCCGAACACGTCAACTGCTGAAAATTTTT
>NW_006399840.1:2815050-2816848 GCF_000299155.1 Elephantulus edwardii | reverse complement strand
GGAGGGACAGCGCAGGAGGGGAAGACCCTCTATGAGGTGGATTGATTCAGTGACTGAGGTAATCGGGGTGGGTGTGTCAGAGGCAATGCAATTGGCGCAGGATAGAGCTGTTGTACATAGGGTCGCTATGAGTTGCAAACGACTCGACAGCACATAACAACAACAATTATTAATTTCAATGAAAATTTACAGAGACTTTGGATTTCCATTCATTCATTGTTGCACTTTCCCCCCTCTCAACCCTTTCCCCTAGTACACTATTTTCTTGGAAAATAAAAGAAAAATTCTTTCATTGTTTTACAATCCCTCCCCTCAGGTCCACTCCACTACACAGCCTTTGCTCTAGACTCCTGTCATGACAAAATTACCTAATCACATATTCCTTTTAAACAGTTTTCTCCCTCATCTGTTTCAATGCAGTATAAGTTATAAAACCCATCTTTCTCAGTCTCATCTCAACCCCGATGCCAGTCCTGCTTTACAACAGTGGCACCATGCAGTATTTGTCCTTTTGTGACTGAGATATTTAACTCAGCATAATGTTCTCCAGGGTCACCCATTTTGGATAATATTGCATGAGTTCCTTGTTTTTCAATTCAGAGTTGTATTCCATTGTGTGAATATACCACAGCTTCCCTATCCATTCGTTTGTCGATGGGCACTTAGGTTGTCTCCAACTCCTTGCTATTGGGAACAAAGGCACAATAAACATGTGTGTGCATATCTGCTTAGATGTCATTTATGGTCTCTTTGGGGTGTATTACCAGTAGTGGAACTGCTGAGTCAAATGGTATCTCTCTTTGCAACTTTTTGAGAAAACACCATACTGCCTTCTACAGTGGTTGCACCATTTTACACTCCCACCAACAGTGAATAAGGTTCCAGTTTCTCCACAACCTTGTCAGCATTTGTTGCTTGCTGTTCTGTTAAATTTTGCTATTTTTACTGGGGTGAGATGATATCTCATAGTTTTAATTTGTATCTCTCTGAGAGCTAGGGATTTTAAACATTTCTTCATGTGCTTGTTAGCCATCTGAATGTCTTCTTTGATGAAGTGTCTGTTCATATTCTGTGCCTTTTTTCTATGGGATTATTTACCTTTATTTTGTTGCGGTGCTCGAGTATTTTATAAATTCTGGCTATAAGTCCCTGATGTGATATGCCATTACCAAATACTTTTTTCCAGTCTGTGGCTTCCCTTTTCACGCTGTTGGAGAAGTTTTTGGATGTGCATTGGAAAAAGTTTTTGATGAGCACAGAAATTTAATCTTTAGAAGGTCCCATTCACCAATTTTATCCTCTTCAGATTGTTCATTTCTGGCTGTATTTGCCAGTCCTTTATACTGTAGACTAGGCTTTCTAAGCTTGGTCCCAGTTTGCCTCTTGTGAGCTTTATGGGTTCAGGTTTTATTCTTAGATCTTTTATCCACCTGAGTTGATTTTTGTGTATAGTATGAGATGTGGATCCTGTTTCAGTTTTCTACAGGTAGCAGTCCACTTCTGCCAGCACCATTTGTTGAAGAGGTTGTCATTTCCCCATTTGATAGAGGTCAGGGAGTGCTATGCCTCCTACTTCACTTTTGCTTTTCAGAAGTACTTTGCTTATTTGGGGTCTCTTGCTTCTCCAAATAAACTTGACAATTTCACTTTCACCCTCCTTGAAAAATGAATTTGGTATCTGTATTGAGATTGCTCTGTACATGTAGACTGCTTTTGGTAGGATCGTCACTTTTACAATATTGAGTCTTCCTGTCTATGAACAGGGCACATTTTTCAATTTATTTAGGTCTTTTATTGT
>NW_006399840.1:2811500-2813585 GCF_000299155.1 Elephantulus edwardii | reverse complement strand
GTATTAGGGTTATGCTTGCTTCATAGAATGGGTCTGGGAGTTTTCCTTCTTTTTCAAGTTTATCTCAGTATAGCTTTTCATAATATTCCAAATATTATAGATTTCATTTCCTCTGGTTCTGTTGTGATGTCACCTCTATTATTCCTTAATCAAGTTATTTGTGCCTTTTCCTTTTTTTCTTCTTTTGTTAATTTTCCCAATGATTTGTCAATTTTATTGACCCTTTCAAAAAACCAGCTCTTGGTCTTGTTGATGGCTTCATTTTTTTTTTCTGTTTTCCATGTCATTGATTTCAGCTCTTATCCTTATAATTGCCTTTCTTCTAGAGGCTATTAGCTTAGATTGTTATTATTTTTCTATTTGATGAAGGTGTTGAGTTAGATAATTGATTTTGCATCTTTCTTCATTTTTTATGTGTTTGCCTATTGCTATGAACTGCCGCCTGAGGACTGCCTTAGCTGTATCCCAGAGGTTTTGGTACATTGTACATTTGTTTTGATGAACCTTTTAATTTCATACTTTATTTCTTCTATAACTCAATTGTGTTCTAGCACGGTGTTATTTAGCTTCCAAGTTGACTATAAACTTTATCCTCTTGTGGTTGATTTCTAGTTTTATGGCATTGTGGTCTGAGAAGACACTTTGTATTATTTCAATGTTTTTTTAATTTGTTGAAACACATCTGGTGCCCTAATATGTGGTCAGTTCTGGAGAATGTACTATGTACACTTGAAAAGAAAGTGAATTGAGTTTTAGTTGGGTGCAGTGCTCAGAATACATCCACAAGGTCAAGTTGGCTGACTTTGTAGTTTAAGTCTTCTGCATCTTTGTTAAGTTTCTTTTGAGTTTACCTATCCTTTGGCGAGAGCGGTGTGTTAAAATCTCATACCACTATTGTGGTGCTGTCTCTTTCTTTCTTCAGTTCTGTTAACAGGTGTTTTATGCATTTAGCAGGTCTATTATTTGGTGCATAGATGTTGACCAATATTATGTCTTCTTGACCTACTGTGCCTTTAATCATTAAGTAGTGCCTTTTATGGTGATTTTCATTCTGAAGTCGTTTATCAGATATTAGTATTGATACACCTGCTTTTTTGTGGATGCCATTTGCTTGGTGTATTTTTTTCCAGTTTTGATTTTTGAGTATATCTTCCACTTCATGTATTAGATGTGTCTCTTGTTAGTATTTTTCCAATTTTTTTAATTAATTTTATTGAAAGTTTATAGAGACTTAGGGTTTCCATTTATTCATTGCTGCACTTTTCTCCCTGCCAAACCTCCCCCCTCCCAGTTCTCTCTTCTCTTTGAAAAGTAAAATTCTTTCATTGTTGTACAATCCCTCCCCCCAAGTCCACTTATCTCACCCCAATAAAAATAGCAAAATTTAACGGAACAGCAAACAACAAATGATGGAAAGGCTGTGGAGAAACTGGAACCCTTATCACTGTTGGTGGGAGTGTAAAATGGTGCAAACACTATGGAAGGCAGTATGGCGCTTTCTCAAAAAGTTGCAAATTGAAATACCATTTAACCCATAATTCCACTATTGGGAAAGAATACACCTCAAAGAAGCCATAACCGCCACCTAAGAAAATAGATGTACACTCATGTTTATCATGGCTTTGTTCACAGTAGCAAAGAGTTGGAAATAACCTAAGTGCCCATCAACAAACAAATGGCTAGAGAAGCTGTGGTATATTCACACAGTGGAATACTATGCTGCATTGAAAAGCAAGAAACTCATGAAATATTATTCAAAATGGGTTACCCTGGAGGATATTATGCTGAGTGAAATATCTCGGTCACAAAAGGGCAAATACAGCATAGTGCCACTGTTGTAAAACGGAACAGACATCAGGGATGGGGGAAGACTGAGAAAGATGGGATAAATTATGTATACTGCATTGAAACAGATAAGATAGAGAACTATTTAAAAGGGATATGTGATTAGGTATTATTGTCATGACAGGAGTCCAGCACGAAGGCTTCATAGTAAAGTGTACTTGGGGGAAGGGATTGTATAACAATGAATTTTTCTTTTACTTTTCAAAATGAATGCTGCATAGTAGAGTGGACTTGGGGGGG
>NW_006399840.1:2779151-2810985 GCF_000299155.1 Elephantulus edwardii | reverse complement strand
ACCCCAATGCCAGCCTCATTCTGCAGCAGTGGCACCATATAGCATTTGTCCCTTTGTGACTGAGATACCTCACTCAGCATAATGTCCTCCAGGGTCACCAATTTTGAATAATATTGCATGAGTTCCTTGTTTTTCAATGCAGCATAGTATTCCAGGTTTTATCATTGCCATTTTGCTATGTTTTGTTTTTATTGTTATTGTTGTTGTTGCTTGTTACTATGGTCCATGCACTTTCCTTTGGGGTCTCTGTGTGAAGGACTTCCCTTAAAAGTTCTTGTAGGTTTGGTCTTCTTTTCACAAATTCTGTAAGTTTTTTTCTTTTTTGCAAAGGATGTAATTTTTTCCTTCATATTTGATGGAGGGCTTTGCTGGGTACATGATCCTGGGTTGGCAATTTTTTTTCATCTTTCTATATATGCCACCTTGCTCACATGGTTTCTGCTGAAAACTCAGAACTTAACATGAATGCTTTTCCTTTGTAGGCGACTGTTTTTCTCATGCTGTTTTCAGTATTCTGTCCTTATCTTTTATTTTGAAAAAATTGACCATTATATGTCTTGACATTTTCCTTTTTTGAGTCTAGTCTATTTGGTGTTCGCTGAGCTTCCTGAAGGTGGTTTTCCTCATTCTTCGTAATACCTGGGAAGTTTTCTTCTAGTAACTCTTCCACAATTTTCTCAATGATTTCCCTATTCCTCTCATATCTGGAATTTAAATCAGAATGTATGTTATTCCTTTTAATGTCATCTCACATGATTCTAATGTTTTCTTTATTTTTTTAAGTCTTATTTCTGATTTTTTTTTCTTCCAGTAAGTTTCCGTTGAGGTTCTTATCTTCCAGTTCACTGACTCTCTATTCCATGTCTTCTGTTCTTCCTTTTTGTTCTTCTAGCGTGTTGAACACTTCTACCATTTTAGTCTTAATGTTATTGCATTTTCATGCCTTCCTGTTATTTCCAGTGCTGTGTTGGCAGGACCCTCACTATCTTGTGGTAATTTTTTTCTTGTACCTCTTTATCTGTAGTTTCAGTTCTTTCTTCCATTTTTTGCATTTTCTTCCATATTTGTGCAAATTCCTCCTCATCAATATCTTTATTCTGGCTCTGTGTCTCTGGAATATTTACTTTCTTGTTGGTTTCCACTGTTTCTTCCAACATTTGCATATTCTTTTGTAGCTGTTCAAATAACTCTTCATCAATATGATTTTTCTGATTTTATACCTCTAGGTTATTCCCTTTATTAGTAACTTCCATTGTTTCTTCCATTATTTGTACTTTATTCATAGCATTTTTTTATTCTTATTTTTTTTTATTCGTAGCATTTTAAGGTCTCCATATCAATATATATCATCTGCCTTCTTTACTCTGAGGTATTCCTGAGGTCTCTGATATTCTTTGCTTTTTTTGGAGAAGGCTTAGTCTGTTTTTTCCACAGTGTTTAAGCTACTTGTTGCTTTCTTGACATTATGTGAAGTTTTTCTTGATAAGTGTTAGTTTGTTTCTATTGTGTCTGTGAAAGTTGGTGGTAGTTACTGCCTTTAAAATATTACTAATTAATTTCCAAATTAATATGTGGTGAGCTACTCACTCCCCTGTAAGTCATTTCAGGGAAAATTTGTCCTTCCCAAAATCCTTGAGTTTCGTTCTGTTCTGCACTGCATCCCTGTAGTAATCTTGACCTGTAGTAGTCCCCTAAGACCAACTCTATAGGCCTCCTTAATATATTAAGTGACCAAGTGGTGTGATACCAGGTTCTCTACTCAAGCAGACTCTCATGCACTTTTTTTCCCTGGAGCTTAATGTCTTCCTTTGTCTCTGGAGTGGGACAAGATTAGAGAGATCAGGGCTGCTGTCTCAAGCAGCTTGCATGCAGGAGGTTTCAAGTCAGCCCTCCCTCTTTCTTGCAGAGAGCCACAAAAATTCCTTCCCTCTGCCTGAAGTTCTGTATACTAAAGTTTCTTGTCTTGTTTGGCCCCTTGGATGGCCCTGCAGCTGAGGAAGCAAGGACCCCCAGATGGAGGGACCTACAATTCTAGGGATACCTCAGTCCTATCTCACCACAAGCAATAAAGAGTGCTCACTCTTGGCACAGAGCCCCTTCTCTCCCAACCTTCTCTACAGTAGCTTGTTGTCTTCCTTTGTCTCTGTTGTGGCAGGAGATCAGGACTGTACACTTGGGCTGCCTGTATGCAGAAGTTTGCAGGTCAGCCTTCTGTCACAGAAAGCCAAGATTTTTTTTTCCTCTGCCCAAAGTTCTGCACAATAAAGTCTCTTGTCCTGGTTGGCCCCACAGCCACAGAGGCAAGTACCCCCAGATGGAGGAACCTATAACCCCAAGGATGCCTCTGCCCTTATGTATAGATTTTGAATAAGCACAATTCTGGGTTGCCTATCCTTCTCAATGATATTCATAAATCTTTATCCATATAGTCAAATGCATTTGAATAGTCAATTTAATTCAAGTAAATATCTTTCTAGTATTCTCTCTTTTCAGCCAAGATCCATCTGACATCAAAATGATATCCTTGGTGCCACAGCCTCTTCTAAATAGTACATTAATTTCTGCAAGTTTCCTGTGGATGTATTGTTTCAGTAATTTTTTTTAATAATCATCAACAATATTTTACCTTGCATGTGACATTAATAATACTGTTTGATAAACGTAAGGTTTCAAAGGGCAACTCAAGAAGACAAAGTAAAATATGATGGAATGTGCAAATGGAAATAACACATTTAGCATTTTTCAAGCTGAAAGAACTGATAAACATATTCAACTTCAAGTTGCAACACTAGGGATTGTATGGACAAAATAGTGAATGATGCAAGAAGCATCAAAGAGGATTAAAGGAACACAGAGTTACTATATCAAAAAGAATTGGTTGACACAGAACCATATCAAGAAGTAGCATATTATCAAAGATTAAGGGTAATGAAGGAAGAAGTTTAAGATTCACTGAAAGCATTGGCAAAAAAGAAGTCGCCAGGAATTGGTGAAATATCAGTTGGGGACTTTTCAAGAAACAAATGAATTCTTGGACATCATCACTAGCCTAACCCAAGATCTGGTCAAGTAATTGGAAGAGATCTATATTTTTTTTTTTACTCAGAAGGGGCAGGAGAGAGAGACACACACAAAGAGAGAGAGGTATGACTCAACAGAATGTGAAAATTAAGGAGGATGTAAATCTGAATTCAAAGTACTAGATCTAGAGAAATGCTTTCTGTGTGTCAGTTTTGAGGAAAATTTTTAATCTTTTTTCAATATCAGTGAGTTTAGCATTTTTGAGATTTCAAGGTGTCTTGGCATCAATCTTCACCTGGGTCTAGAAGATTCTTAGCATAGGGACCCAGATCCAAAGGACACCTTCCATTCCTGGCCCTTTTTTCTTGGTGGTACTGGAGTTCCTTTTTGTCTGCTCTCTTTTCTTTATTTCTATATCCTTCAAAAGAAAAGATGATGTCAACAAACCAAAGAGACACTTTTTTTACATTGGTTTGCATAGAAAGTTCCTATACATTGTGTTTCACATTATCCTTCCTTCATGTTGTGTTTCATACAATAATTTTCATTCATTATGATCTATAAAATCAATCACCGTTACCAATGCCCTTCATTACCCTGTCTCTCCATATCCCCACTGATCTTTCCCATTTCCTTTACTCCCTTTCTCTCCACCCACCAAATTGTGCTACCTATGATTGCCTCCCCATCTGTTCACCCTTATCCCTCTGTTCCCACTTCTTCCTCCCTTAGATCTACATATATATTTTACTAGTTATCCTTCTATTCTTACAATAACAGGCCTTATGAGACTGAGTTAGTTCACTCTGCATAAATGTTCTCCATCTCTCCCAAGTTATGTAGTAATTTTCTATATAATTGTTCCTGAGTGCTGTTAGTATTTAATGGTGTGAATGTACCACAATGTCTTAATCCATTCGATTGTGGTTGGACATTTGACTTATTTCCATGTTTTTGTGATTGTAAATAACGCTGCTATAAACATTGTTGTACAAATCTCCATTTGTGTCTCAGTTCTAGTTTCTTTAGGGTATATTCCTCGGAGGGACAGTGTGAGAGAGGAGGATCCAGATGAGATGAATTGATACAGTAACTGGGGCCATGGGGGTTGGTGTGTTGGAATTAGTGAGATTGGCTTAGGATAGGGCAGGGTTCAGAGCTACTGTACATAGGGTCACTGTGAGTCATAGGTGACTTGACAGCACATAACAAGAGCAACAACATATAATCCATATAAACATGAAGTTTTTAAAAAAAGAAATTCCATCATCGGGGTATGCCAAATATAATGCATACCGTGTTCACCAGAAGGCATGTGTCATATATTCATAATGTTGTTGTTGTTGTTATATGTTGTCAAGTCACCTGTGACCCATATTGATCCTATGTACAGCAACTCTGAACCCTGCCATGTCCTGAGCCAGTCTCACTAATTCCTACACAACAACCCCAAATACTCTAGCCACTGTATTAATTCATCTCATCCAGGTTCTTCCTCTCCTGTGCTGTCCCTTCACTCTTTCAAGTATGATGTCCTTCTCCAAAGACCAGTCTCTCCTAGCCAAGTACCCAAAGTATGTGAGACAAAACTTAAAAATCCTAGCCTCCAAGGAGAAACTTGGTTCTGCCCTCTCCAAGACAGATTGATTTGTTTTCTTGGCAGTCCATGGTATGTTCAAGACTCTTCTACAGCACCACAATTTGAAAGCATCTATTCTTCTTCTGTCATCCTTTGTTATTGTCCAGCTCTCTGATGTATAGCAAGTAATTGCAAAGACCAAGGCTTGGATTAGTCACATCTTATTCTCTAGACTGACATCGTTGCTTTTCAGCACTCTGGAGAGGCCTTTGACAGCAGATTTTCCCAATGCAATTTGTCTTTTTATTTTCTGACTGCTGATGTTAAGAGTGTTGACTGTGGAGCGAAGCAAGCCATAACTGTTAACAACCTCAGTCTCTTCTCCATCCATCATGGTGCTGCCAACTGCCCCAGTGGTGAGGATCTTTGTCTTCTTGATATTAAGCTTCAATCCATATTTAAGACTATAATCCTTAACCTTTTGCAGCAAGTGCTTCAGGTCTTCTTCAGTTTCAGCAAGCAAGGTTGTGTCAGCTGCATAATGTAGGTTGTTTATGAGTCTTCCGCCAATCCAGATGTCACATTCCTCCTGATAATGACCTGCTTGCCAAAGGATCTATTATGCAAACAGATTGAGAAGGTATGGAGACAGGATGCATCCCTGACACACTCCTTTCCTGATTTTGAGACAAGCTGTGTGTCCCTGCTGTGCTCTGAGGACTGCTTCCTGGTCCAAGATAGGTTTCCCATAAGCACAATTAAGTGTTCTGGGATTCCTATTTTCCTCAAGGTTAACCACAGTTTGTTGGGATTCACACAGTCAAATGCCTTTCCATAGTCAATGAAACACAGATAGACATTCCTCTGACAGTCTTTGCTTTCTGCCAAGATCCATCTGACATTGGCAATAATGTCTCTAATGCCACGACCTCTTCTAAACCCAGCTTGAAAAATCCTGCAAAAGATTCATAGCACTAGCATTCATAAAACTAAAAACTAGGAAGCAGATCAAATGTCCACCTAATTGGGAAAACAAACTAGTAAATCATGTATACAAAGATAGACGCACACTTGCAAGTATAATGAAACACTATGCACCCATGAAAATGAACAAAATATTGTCATACTCAAAAGCATGAATGAGCCTCACAAACATAATGTTAAATTAATTTTTTAAAAATCCAAGACCTCGAAGAGTGCATACCTAGTAAACAATAATAATGGTTGTCAGAATAGTCATTATCTTTGAAGGAGAAACCAAACAGAAAGAGTTAAGAGAATGTTCTGAGGTGCTGATAAGATTCTGTGTCATCTTATGAGTCAATTACTCAAGTATGTTTGCTTTACATTATAAAATACTGTCATATTCTATATCAATGAATTATGCATTTTCTTTATGCATGTTATACTTGAATTTTAAGTTTGCTAGAAAAAAATCACTTAAACATTAATCAAAACTGTAAAGGAAGAAATCAATGACCTAGATAAAGTCTTGCCAGCATGTTCCATCTTCTAGCACATGTACTGACCAGCCTGTACCAGCAAGCTCTATCCATCTTCTTTACCTATCCCTGCAGACCAATTAAAAAACATCTTTATTAGAAAAAGTAAACACAGGTATCCCCCGTGATTTGTTTTTTGGGGTGTGTGTGTGTGTGTGTGTGTGTGTGTGTGTGTGTTTTAAATTGCTTTAAAGCACGTCACTTTTACAAAGGACAGGACTTAACAGTAGTACTTAGTTTTCACTAACTGAAATAAATTTGAAAAGAATTTAGCTTTTATGGAAAAGAGTGAAAAGTGAACTAGAAGTTGGTACTTGTTTTTCAATAAGTAGCAAAATGGCTCATTCTCCAGAACCACACTTACCATTTCAGTATCAAGTCTCCATAGCTTTGAGCTATTCCGGTGAACACTGCACTTTAGTGTTATTTTGAGGTTTTATATGTTACTTGGGATAACTTTGAAGATTGTTTTTTGGGGGTCAGGGAATGCTCAAAAATTAAGGTTAATTGCATCTTAGCCTCACACCATTTACCTTACAGAAGGTTTTGTAAGAGCGCTCCACTTTCAGCTAGCGAAGGAAGCCTGGAATTGCAGCCACCCTGTGTTTTACTTTAGATTTTCCTGTTTCTACACCTACTATGGCTAAAACATTTTCTTTGCCCTCTTCTCTCTCCCACCCCCACGCCATTTCTGTGTCCATTTCACTCGGCTGAGACAACAGCCAGCAGCAGTTCAGGTAGCACACAGACGCAATTATAAAACAGATACTTGTGAAGGCATCGCTGCCATTTGTGCCACTTGAAATATTATCCCTTACGAGTTTTCTCACTGAATTAGTGTCATTTAATGCGTGCATATGGCCAAGGGGAAAATATAAAATTGATCAACGAGAACAGGAAAATTACTCCGGAGAATCTTAGTGGCTTTGTGAATTGTTGCTTGACATTGTGGTTTTACCAGATATAATGGCATGATTTACAATTCACAACAGGGCTCAGGGTATGCAGATACAAACATTTTTACTTAAAATACCAGGAGCAGATGGGGGGAAAATATCCAACTGGACTTGGTCCAGATGCTGAGGATGGAGCTCATGATCTGACTCCTGTGTGAAGGCGTAAATAACACCAACTCCTCATCCTCCACCAAAATGCCGGAGTCATCACAAAGATAATCCAAGTGCTTGATAAATACAAAATAATTTCTGTATGTCCAATTATGTTGAAATACATGTGTTTCAGTCTGTGGCTCTACTTGCCCTTTCTTCTGGGAATAGTTGGTGTCCTAGTTATTCATGATGTCACACACACACACACACACACACACACACACACACACACACTCAAATGTGAAATTGCACCATGAAGACAAAATTCCAAAGGAACCAGCAAACTAAGCATCATCTCATTTTTTAACTTTGTTCCTTTGGGTGCTTCTGCACATGCAGGAAATGTAGAAGTGGAACACCCCCTTTTAGACTCATAAATGAGAGTCATAATGGAGTGTAAAGCTCACAAGACTTACTTAAAGCAAACAGTAATTAGCTTAATTATAAAGAATAGTGCCTTGAGCATTGTACTCTTAAAGAACTGTCTATATGTGATCAAACTGACAACAGTAACCAAAAAGATTAGGAGCTTAAGGGGCTTAAGTTTATGTTAACAATAGTGGGATCATTTCAAGAAGAGTTACACAACTTGAGTAATGTAGCCAATGTCACTGAATTTTACATATAGAAATTGTTTGATGTATGTTTTGTTGTATATATTTTCACACTCATATCCCTAGGTCTGGATTCTACTCTCAGAGCTTCCTCCCAGTAACTATGTGACATTTGACAAGTCTTCTACCTGATCAATAAACCTATAGGAAGATGAGCAGATGACCGCTACAGTGAACCTAACTCTAAGCTCCTGGACAGAAAGTCAAGCTGACTCTTCCGCTAAGACTGCTGCCATTCCCAGGTGCATCGGCCTCACACAAACGATTTTCCATTGCAAAAATTCCAATCTTTCTCCTTTTTGTTGAACTACAGTTTCAGCAACAGATGGTAATGGTTATAAAAGCAATAAAGAAATTAAATAAGCAACAAAGATGTTAACTAAGAGATGAGAGCAAGATTTGCCAGAGATAAACTGCAATATAATCTACTTATAATCAATTGAAAGTTGGCTGTATTTCCAATAATCTGAGTATTAGTAGAATGTTCATGTCCTCTGAGGAAAGGCCTCGAGGAAACAAAATTAAAATGCAGGAGGAGAGATGGTCAATACTGATAAGGAAGAACTTCCTAGAAATTGTTCAAATTAGAAATAATTTGAGAACTTCTGCTTGAGCCCTAGAGGCCTAATAGTAAGAAACTGAATTCCAAAGGCACATGGTTCAAATCCACCAGCTGCTTCACAGGAAAAGGATGGGCAATCTCCTCTCCTTAGATTTACTGCCTCTTAAAAACCTGCCAGAGGGTCGGTTCTGACTTGACAGTACATAACAACAATACATGCTATATGTGTTCTTATATGTTTAAACATCTATCTATATAAACCTGTGTCTATTTGACCTGCTAGGTATGTCCCGTTTTCCTCAAGTCTATCTCCATCTGTGAGTTTGTCACACAGTGGTGGCTTAGGTATCATTTATTATATAGAAGCTAGGACTTGGCAGCAATCAAAAACAACAACAACAATGCCACTAGATCACAAGGCTTTGTCTCACATACTCTGGGTATGTTGCTCGGGGAGGCTATTCCTTGAAAAGAGACAAGTGGAGGATCAGGGAAAGGGAAGAATACCCTTAACCAGGTGGATTGACACAGCGACTGCAGCAATGGGCTCAAGTGTATCAGAGGCGATGAGGATGACACAAGATAGGACAGAGTTCAGATCTGTTGTTTGTGGTGTCACTATGAGTTATACTCAACACAAAATGGTACTTAACAACAACAACAACATGCCATTGATGTTTTAAACACAAGCAGAGTCATCCATTATGGACCAGTTTCAATAAACCTTCCTGACTGAAATAGATTAGGAAGAAAAGCCTAGTGATCTACTTTTGAAAATTAGCCAATGATAATCCTGAGGGTAATGAAAGAATATTATTTTATTTAACAGAATATGATCTCATTTAAGAGTAACCTCCTAAGTTAGAAGACAGAATTTCAGTGGATTCAACAATAGGCTCAAGCATGCCAATGATTGCAAAGATGATTCAAGCAGGCAGTGGTTCATTGTACTGTTTTCAGGGTCACTCTGAGTCTAGAGGTGACTTGAAAACATGTTGTTTGGAAGTTATTGTTGTTATTGTTGTTGTTAGGTGCCATCAAGTCGAGTATGACTCATAGCGACCCTATGAACAAAAGATCTGAACCTTATTCTATAATTATCCTCATGTTTCTAGTGTTCATAGGGTTTTTAAAAGGCTTGTTATTTAAGAAGTGAATGCCAATCCTGCTTCCAAGTCTATCTTAATCTGGGAACTTTACCAAACCCTGTCTACTACGAGTAACCCTTATGGCATTTGACATACCAGAGGACAGTTTTCAGTATTATAACAACCCCGATTATCTCAGTACACCAAACTACCAATTGGCAGCATCATGATAGATGAAGAAGAGATTGAGATTGTTAATAGCTTCAGCTTGCTTGGTTCCACAATCAACACTCTTGGTACCAGCAGCCAGGAAATAAAAAGATGAACTGCATTGGGAAAATCTGCTGTCAGGGGCCTCTCCAGAGTGCTGAGGAGCAATGATGTCAGTCTAAAGACTGAGGTACACCTGATCCAGGCCATGGTCTTCACAATTACTTGCTATTCATCAGAGAGCTGGACAATGACTAAGGATTATAGAAAAAGAATTGATGCCTTCAAATTCTGGTGCTGGAGAATAGTGACCATATCACGGACTACTAAAAGAACAAACAGTTCCATCCTGGAAAGGGTGAATCTAGGCTGCTCCTTGGAAGTAAGGACTTTGAAGTTCCATCTGATATACTTTGGGCAGATTGCAAGGCGGGACAAGTCCTTGGAGAGGGACATCATGCTTGGAAGGGTGGAGGGACAGAGCAAGAAAGGAAGATCATGATGAAATGGATTGACTCAGTGACTGGAGTAGTGGGGGTGGGTGTGTCAGAAACAAAGAAATTGGCTCAAGATAGAGCAGGGTTCAGAGCTGTCGTACATAGGGTCGCTATTAGTTGGAGTCGACGTGACAGCACATAAAAACAACATACCTTCCCAAAAATGATGCCTTTTTTTCCAAAGACTGACACCCTCTGAAACATGCCAAAGTATGTGAGACAAAAATATCATCATCTTTGCCTATAAGAAGCACTCTGGTTTGTTTCTTTTGACAGCCTGCCTCTTAATTAACATTTTTCTCCAATGTCAAATTCAAAGGCATTGATTCTTCACCAAGCTCCCTTATTTCTTATCCAACTTTCAGATGCACATATGTCATTAGTTAGTTAAAACCCCTCAAACGCACTGCTATCAAGTCAAAACTGACTTGTAGCTGACCATCCACACAACCCCTCAATCACCCAGCTCCTGGGGTTGACCTGGTCCAGCCTCCTCTTCCAGCTGACAAAAGGAGAATGCCTGTGACCTGCCTGAGGTCACAATCTTCAGACTTCAAAGAAGCCTCCGGAGGACCAGACTAAAGGCAGTTTAGGACCTCATACCAGAAGGAGCTGAGCCAAAGAAATGGTGGCAAGTTAGAGAAGTGACTGACTATCCCAGAAATGTCACATAGGTCACATCCCTGGTGTGTCTCTACCCACATGGGGACAATGCAACCACAGAAGAGGAAAAGAAAGTAGGGGAGAAGATGAGAGTTCCAGCCAAAGCTGTGTTGGAGGCATCTTGATTTCGGTTGGCGATGTTCTGGCCAGGCTTCTCACACTTGCCCAAACTTCCACAATGGAGGCCACACGAAGCATCCACCCCCCACCTAGGTCACCACCCTTCAGCATCCACCTCCACCATTGCCACCACCCCAGCGGTGACAGCAATCCTGAACAGACCCCCCAAAACTAGGACTAATTAAAGACAAATAATTAAACACATTCAGGCAGGGAAGGTTGGCAAAACCCCCCTGCATTGTGTGACCACCTTGGCACTGAAATGGTTAGAGACCATATCCCTCCATCACGCTCCTCTCATTGTGATGGAGAGCTCTTGAGAACGTTATTAGCTGGGTGTGCGCCTTGCCGTTTTTCCACACGAGGCAGATGGGTAATTACGAAGCTAATAGTCTGATTGAGAGAAATCAGATGCAGTGGTTTGCCCAATTAGATGATACATTAGCTTCCTTCTTTGTAAGCAGCTAATGTGTGAAGCAAAGTGGTATTTTCGAGGGTCAGAATCCTTAAACAAGTGCCGAGTTGCAGATTATTGTATCTCTCTCTTTTTTTTTTCTAATGAAGGAAAAGTGCTAAGTCTTCATTACTAAAAGCATAGAAAATGCAAATCAGCTTCTGAAACAAAAGAGAGAAAGGACAGGCGAGAATATTTGGTGTCCAATGTGTCAACCTACAACATCAATTACATTGAAATGCAATGCATGGCAGCCTAATCAAGGATAGTATAATTGTAATAATTGTGTGCTTTTGTTGGAGAGCTGCTGCTGTTGTTATTTGTCAACCATTTGTTCCTCTCTATTGTTGGGGGGGATTTTTTTTTAACGTAACTGATTGTGTAGGTAATGGGTGAGCAGGCGGCTGTCCTCAGAATGTGTATGTGGGGTCTTCATCCCCTGCTACGCAGTGGCGCCTCCGTAGTCCCTATGAAATTACTGGGACAGCTATGTGAGATCGAGGCAGGAAGGGACAAAGTGGCTGGCCATGCCAGAATGGGCTTTAGTCTCTGCCCATGTCCTCAGTGTCAATGGCAGAGGCAAGCTGAGTGACTGTCCTGAGGAGGCTTGGGAGGAGGAGGGGGAGCTGAGCTTCTGGAAAAGCCTCCTTGGGAGACAGCCTCTTGCTCCTGAAAGAACACAGGAAGGTGGAGAGGAGAGGCAGTGCAGCTATCGAGTCCATGCCTCGCTCCACATCACGAACTTTTAGGCCTACAGATGGGCTTGTACTGTTTTGTGTTCACTCACTGATTGTAAAACCTCTGTGGGAAGTAGGGGAAAGTCCTGGGTAAAACAACCAAAGAAAGAAAGACGGGGTGCCCAGTGAACCAGGAAGGAGCCCCAGGGACTGAGGATCAAAGTCAGCCCTGCGACTCACTGACCAGACCCTCCAGCTTCTCCACAATTGATGATCCCTGTAACACAGGGGTATCAGCTGACCTGGGGAGCCCCGAGGGAGAGACCAAATCCAGAGAGTTCCCAGATCTCTGGCATAGGGAAGGAGCTCTCCAAAAGCTGCTAAGTTATGTAAACACACTCCCACCCCCATGCCTATATATATATATTTCATGTGTGTAGCTGTCTCCTAAAACTACTTAAGGGGGGAGAAAAAGGCCACTTCGCAGTCTCGACTCTGGAAATTAAGTGCACAAACACACACGAAAGAAGAAGAAGAAAACAAAACAAAACAGGGATATTGTTGCGGCCCGGTTGAGGTAGAAAACTCTTCTCAGGAGAAGTGCTCAGCATTCAGATCAGATAAGAGGTTTATTTTCTCACTTCAATTGGTCTTGCCAATAGGTTGAAACAGAGGCACAGAGGAAATGGGCGACAACATTTAACAGAGCTGTTAAATCTCATTCTCCACAGCTCAAAAAGAACAATCTCGGACCATCTCTACCAAGGGGAGGCTTCATGGGCTGTCGGAGGCTTTGCATGTATCCCTGACAATCCTGTACATACTCCAAAACTCACACTAATTAAAAGCAAATAATCAAATACATTCAATTTGAAAAGTTGGCAAACTCGCGTGTATTATTGCGTTAGCACCTTGGCATGGAAACGCTCGCATCGCACTAATCTCATTGTGGAGAAGAGCTCTCGAGCTCACTGTTCCCGAGCCCGTGCCCCCTCCTCGCCTCCGCCGCCCCCTTGGACCTGTCCCACCACCCGCTCCCATGGCAGCCAGAGAAAAGAGGAAAAGAGCCCTACGAGCATCAGGACGGTCCTTTGCTTGATTTGGATCTGAGATCTGAGGTGCAAAAGACATCCTCTTCCCTTGCTGGCTTCTTATTTATCCACCAGGAGAGAGAAGGTTAGCAGATAGCGCAATTTTTAAATAAAAGTTTGTCATCATGAACCTTGTCTCTGCCATTTTCAACCATCGTCCTTGCTCCCCGATGCCACCCCCTTGGTAATCTCCTTGACAAATATGAGGCCAAGTTTAAGCAGTGAGCTGACAGGATGTGGGGAAACCTTCAAGAGCCAGCCCTGCACCCTTGGGAATGGAGTTTCTTAGAGGCTGGTGGGCACAGACAGGATGGAGTCGCCCAGAGAAATGGGAAACTCCTGCCATCAAGAATGGAGTGAAATGAGCCCAGATCAGTGAGAATTTTTTTGGCAGATCTGCCACCTGAGACAAATTTGTCTCATCGGAGTCTCTGCCAATCATAGCTTTTGCGAGGCCAGGGCTCAGAGGAAGACAGGCGCTTTGTCCTCAGCTCCAAACAAAAGAAAAACAAAGTCACATTCAGCCGCATGACACTCGTGTCTGACGGTAGAGGAAGGGCACCCAGACGGACATAAGCCGGTTCTGTGAGGTGAAGAGCACAGGGCCTGGTTGGAAATGTAGGGGAGCAGGAGAATGAGGAAGCCCTGGGAATGCCTTGACTGTGGCTACGGAGGCCGCACAAGTTCAAAAGTTCACACCGTTTCCCAACGTGTTCTTGATCGTGGTAACAAATCAAGAGCATCAACCTATTGGTACTTCTGTGACTTCAAGCAGAATATTTTGAGCAGAGCAAGAGGCAAGTATCTTGGCTGACTCCTTAACAACGTAACATGAAACTCCCTGCCATCAAGTCAATGCCAACTCACAGTGACCCTGCAGGACAGAGTCAAACCGTTCCATAGGGTTGCCAAATCTTCTGTAAATCTTTACAGACTCAGGCTGCCTCCTCTTTCCCCCTCAGAGGCCTGTGGATTTGAACCATTGACATTTTGTTTAGCACCAAATGCTCTAACTGTTGCACCACCAGAGCTCCTTGGTATAACAGGAGTCAGTAGTCACCGTGGGCTGGACAGTTCTTGCAGGCTGCCCACCCCCTGTTTCCACATTTTAGGTCCTGCTCTAACCCTTGAGCATCAAGTCTCCATCGCCAAGGTCCTGTTCATTGTTAATCTTTCAAACATTCATCCCTAGATCTAATTACTTTACAAACACTTTTATGCACATTGAGAAAATGAAATAATGAAAGGAAAGAAATCTTTCTTAGTCTTCAAACCTGGCATTTAGTAGGGGAAGAAGTCAAGTTTAAAAGTAAAAAGCTCAATAGAGTAAACGTAGTACTACACTCATGTTAGGCACAGAAAGAGAGGCAGAAGATAGAGGAGTGGAGACACCTTAAATTCTGCAAGAAACAGCTGTCAACCTGCTCCTAAAGCAAACAAACACTTTTGCCATAAAGCCAACTCTGACTCATTGGAACATCATGTGTATCAAAGTACAGCTGTTAACCACAGGGTTGGCAAGTGATGATTTAACTGGAAGAAGATCGCCAGGCCTTTCTTCCACATCTCTGGGTAAGCGCAAACCTCCCACCTTCCAGTCAGCAGCAGAGCACTGTAACTGTTTGCACTGAGCCTGCCCCCCAGTAAGGCTTGGGTTCAATTTTCTCATCTGCAAAGTGTTCTTTGTGCCTTCCAGAATGGTTATGGGCCCACATTTAGGGAGTACTTACCAGGAACCTGGCACCATATTGGGCCCTTCAGCTCATCAGATTTCACAGGAAACCAATAAAATAGTCATCTTAGCACCAATGAGGAAAGAAGGTAAGAAGAGATTTAGGGATTTCTTCCCAAAGACACCCAAAAAGTCAGAGTTCGACCACATACCTATATGAACTTCTAGCCCATGTTGGTTTTGGTTTCTTATTTGTTGGGGAGGGGGGTGCTCATGCCTGTATGTGTGTGTGTGTGTGGGTGGGTGTGTGTGTGTGTGTACACATGCTTGTGCGCCCGCTTCTCCTTTTCACTAATAATAGTTTGTGGACTCTAAAGGTCAGCAGTTTGAATTCACTTGGAGGTGCCGAGCAATTCTTTCCAAAAAGTCACAGCTAGTAAACCCTAAATGCAAATTGTCTCTTATACACATGACGTAAAGAATAAAAATTTACAAAAAAAAATCATTCTTTGCTCAATAACTAAGGATGACAGAAGAAGAATAGATGCCTTCGAGTTGTGATGCCAGAGAAGAGTCTTGAACATACCATGGACTGCCAAGGAAACAAATAGGTCTGTCTTGGAGATGGTGTCTTTCCTTGCAGGGTAGGATTTGAAGCTCTGCCTCATTTACTTTGGACATGTGGCTAGAAGAAATCGGTCTTCGGAGAAGGACGTCATGCTTGGAAGGGTGGATGAACAGCACAGGAGAGGGAGACCTAGGATGAGATAGATTGATACAGTAACTGAGGCAATGGGGTTTGGTGTGTCAGAATTAGTAAGACTGACTCAGGACAGGGAAGGGTTCAGAGATGCTGTACTTAGGGTTGGTATGTATCGCAGGTGACTCAACCAATAATGTTCTATGACAGGTTTGGAAGCAGGAGTGGCATCCACTTCCTAAACAACTTGCTTCTGGAAACTCTATGAACTTTGATAAATGTGGATAGTTGTAGAGGGGTTTAAGCCTTTTGTTCATAGGGTCGCTATGAGTTGTGCTCAACTCAAAGGCAATCAACAACAACAACAACTTGGAATCAACTCCACAGCAAATAGCAAAAGTTTGTGGACTGTAAAGTCTCATTCAAACTAAGTGCTAACTAGAAACACAGGGAGGTCCACCAAAGAATAACTTGAAAAAGGTGTTTCTTTCAGGATTTAACAATGGGGATTTATGAATTCGAGAGTGCCTGGGATCTCTCAGAGGTCTGGGGGCCTAAGTGGTAAGAAGCTGTACTGTAATCCTGGAGGCACATGGTAGGAATCCACCAGCTGCTCCACAGGAGAAGGATGGACAGTCTCTTCCCACACAATTAACTGCCTCTGAAAACCCACTGGAGGGTCAGCTATGGGTCAGTTCTGACTTGACGGCACACAACAACAAGGGTGCTTGTCAGCCCTCAGGAGAAAGCAAACTAAACCCACTACTATGAGTCTTCCATCCTAACTTCTTTGTTAGGATTCTGTAGATGTAAATCTTTACAATGGAGCAGTTGTTGGATTCAAACCTCTGATCTTTTGATTAATGCAACACACTACGCCACAGGGTGCCTTGGCCTCAGAAAAAGGGATACATATTTCTTCCCTCCTGCTGTCTGTTCCATGCTCTTGTATGTTTGGCTTGTTTTAAACCACTATTGGGCCTTTATCCGCTTTCCTGACTGCTGCTCTGAGATGGTTTCCATAGTGAATTCCAGGTGAAGAGGTATAGGTGAGCCCAGTGCTGGTGCCCTTGTCACTTCCTGCACCCTACACCCCTCCATTTTTTATTTTGGGGACCTATACCACTAATGTAAAGATCAAGCATTTTTAAAGGAAAACCAGACCAGCTCTTGGACTAGAGACAGATGGATTTAAACAGAGTAGGGCAAGGCTGCACAGCCTGGCCTAGCCTGGAAACCAAGGGATCCATGAAAACCACATCTCCTCTTCCAATTCCCAGCCGGCGGTGGCGAGATTAAGCTAGAGCTTTGCAAAGGAACTCCAGGAAAATACTGATAAATTGCAGAGCTATCGACAAGGCTCTCCAGCTCCCTCCCTGAGCTCCACCCAGCCCCCCAAATTGTCATCAAATCTTTTCCTTTCTCCCGCTCAACTAAGCCTACGTGTGAATGGAAATGTTTCTGTGCATTAAAGAAAATCAATGACAACATCTCAAAAACAATTTCAAGCTCCTCTTCCTAGCGGTAGGGTAGCAAAGTCAGAGCTTGCTGTGCTTTGCAGGGGTGGGGTGAGGAGGGATCCCAAGGAGAGCCAAACCAATGTGGGTGGCAGAATTCCCTGGACCAAAGCCACAGCAGCTGACCACTGCATTTCATTTCTCTTTCTTGACAGAAGACACTCTTCACAATGCCAAGCAACTAGTGAAAAATCACTCTCCCTGATAGCCCTTTCATCTTCAACTCTAGCCCAATTGAGAGGGGGAGGGAGGGATGCTTTTGAGTTGATTCTGATGTATAGAGACTCATAGGTCAGACTAGGACCCCAAGGATTCCCAAGACTGTAAATCTTTGCAGAAGCAGGTTGCCATCTCTTTCTCCTACATTTTTTCACCCCTGATGACAAGATAAGGACATCATAAGGTACCACAAGGTATTTGTACAGGGGTTAGGGTAGAAAGCTGGTCTAAAAAACACATGCTTTCGAGTCAATAGAGCTAGACTTGAATGGCAGTTCTGCCACTAGGTAGCTATACAGCTTTGCTCCAGCCACTAAACCCGAGTCTCAGGTTCCCGTCTTTAAACTTAGGATACTCACACAGATCTTGAATTATTACTGTATTCAATGAAATGGCAATATATAAGGCCAGCACATGTTGTTGTTGCTCTTGTCTTCAACAACAACAAAGCAAGCTCATGCACAGCAGAACAAAACATGGTCTCGTCACACGCCATCTTCACAATCACTATCTATTGTTTGAATCCAGTCAGGCAATATTCTGTTTCACTGGCTATTTTTCAGAAGGTCCTTCCTCCTAGCCTGTCTTCATGTGGAAGTTCTGCTGAAACCTGTCCACTGTGGGTGATTTGGTTGATATTTGAGATACCAGTAGCATCAGAGCACCAGGCAGGTCAGCACAGTATAACAAACTATTAGGGCTATTATTTTTATGAGTAAGGAAAGAGTGCGGTGAGACATTTGCCCACTTTCCCCTAGAGCTAACTGGAGCACCACAGGACAGACAAAACCAGATAATGGAGATGGTCTTGGAAGGAGCCCTGACAACCTGCTGGTGGAGGGGGTGCCCTCAGGGGCACCAGCCCAAAGAATGTCATGTTTGGACGTGAACAATGGCAAATGCTGCCTCCAGGAGACAAATGAAGCAATTTCTTTCTAACAACTAAAATAGACATTTTGGTGCAGTTAGGCCAGGAGGAACGAGAGGAGGAGGGGTGGGGTAGTCACACTGTGGCAGATGTCTTGGCTGGGAGAGAAAGTTCTAGAGAATTTGCCGTGGGTTGGAAAACAGGGGCTTGGGCTCAATTCAGAACAGCTCAACTCCCTTCCAGACGTGAAATGAGATTAGCATCCAGAGGGATCCCCAGGAGACCCCAGAGCTGGCCCAGGCAGCCAGGCTGCCTGGGCTGGGGGAGCCGACTCACAGGGCATGGTCTTGGGAGCACAGTTGTCTCACCTGAGAGAGCTAGGAAACCCTCACCCCTGGGGAGGAAAAAGAAGATGGGATTTCTCCTGGGGTCGGAACAGGACCCTGGCTGCAGAAGACAAAGGCTCCGAGAGCCTCAACAACTCCAGCCCTGTTGACGCGGGAACTCAACACCCTGGAGATCTGCGTGTGAAATCTGTACTAGGGAACGGAGCCCTCATTTAGCAGAGAAAGTGCTGCGCTATCTATGTGTGAAAGCTTTTTTAACACTGTTCCCTGCTCTCCATATGGCGAACTTCACCCAAATTAGGAGGAACTGATGAACAAAGCTCCAGCAACTTGAAAATGAGAGCCCGCTCCAAGGTCCTATTCCAGACACAGCACAATCCAGCACCCAAGTGTGAGCCTTGCAAAGCAGAGAGTTGGGGATACTTGTCGCACCCACAGACCTCGCCCTGAGCTCCCAAATGCTTCTCACCAGGCAAAATCAGTGGATGAAATCAGCATCACCAGTACTTAAACAACAAGAGTGATGCTATTATGAGTTGCCACGGAAGTGACCCCTAGCTCACAGTGGCCCCATGAGTGTGAGTTTACAGCGTAGACATGCTCCACAAGATTTTCTTAGCTATACTCCTTACAGAACCAGTTCACCAGCCCTTTTCTCTCTTAGAGCTAGTTTGAATTGTCAACCTTGGGGTTAGCAGCCAATTGCAAATCATTTGCACCCCCTGATCTCCTTAACACTTGAAACATTTGTTGCAGAAGATCAAAGACTACAGTTCTCAACATGTATTACAGCTCAACATTAAGAAAACAAAAAATCCTCACAGGCAACATCTTGATAGATAAATATTGAAGTTGTCAATGATTTTATCTTAGTTGGATCCACAATTGACATCCACAGTAACAGCAGTCAAGAAATCAAAAGATGTATCACATATGGAAAATCTGCTGTCCAAGACTTCTCCAAAGTGCTAAAGAGTAATGATGTCAGTTAAAGACTAAGGTGTGCTTGATCTAAGATATGGTATATTCAATTACTTCCTATGCATTTGAAAGTTGGACAGTGAATACAGATTATAGAAGACTTGATGCCTTGGAATTGCAGTGCTGTAGAACAGTGTTGAATATCCCATGGCCAGCCAAAAGAACAAAGAAGTCTTTCTGGGAGAAAGTGCAGCCAGGATGCTCCTTAGAGGCAAGAATGGTGAAACTGTCTCACACACCTTCGGCGTGTGGTCAGGAAGGAACAGTCTTTGAAAAAGGCATCAATGCTAGGAAAGATGGAAAGTAAAAGAAAGAGAGAAAGACTCTCAATAAGTTGGATTGAAACAATGTAACAATGGACTGGAGCATATAAGACATATTGAATATGGTGTATGATAGGGCAAAATTCAGATCTGTTGTTCATAGGATTGCTCCAAGTTAAATTCTGATCAGTTGTTCATAGGCTTGCTGCAAGTCATAGTCAATTCAATGACACCTGGTAACAACAGTCTCCTGATGGCCTAATGGATTGAGAGTTTCACTGCCAACCCCCCAGTTGGTAGTTCGAATCTACCAGCTGCTCCTCCAGAGAAAGAAAGGCAATCTCCTCCCATGTAATTTATTGTTGTTGTTGTTGTTGTTAGATGTTGTTGAGTCAAGTACGACTCATAGTGACACTATGAATAACAGGTATGAACCCTGTCCTATCCTGTGCCATCCTCACAATCTTTGACACACTCGAGTCCTTTGTTGTAGTCACTGTGTCAATCTACCTGGTTTAGGGTCTTTCTCTCCTTCACTGTCTTTTCACCTTCCCAAGCATAATGTCATTCTCCAAGGAATAGCCCCTCCCAGCAATATGTCCAAAATATGTGAGATGAAGCTTCACCATCCTTGTCTTCAGAGAGTTCTCTGGCTTCACCTATTCAAAGACAAACCCATCGGAGAGTTAGCTATGAGTACGTTCTGACTTGTTGGCAATGAGTTAAGAGTTTCCAAAGAACGTTGTTGTTGTTGTTGTTGCTGCTGTTGTTGCTGTTGTTGGTGTTGTGTACCATAGAGTTGGAACCAATCCATAGCTGACCCTCCATTGAGTTTTCAGAGGCAGTTAATCGTTTTGGAGTAGATTGCCCATCCTTCTCCTGCAGAGTGGCTGGTGGCCTTCAACCCTGTCTGTGCCTTCAGAATTGCAGTGCAGCTTCTTGCCTCAGGCCACCAGAGTAAGAACCATTTGTTATGCACTTAATTGTGCCTAGTAATATGCTAAGTGCCTTGCACATGTTATTTCAGTTGACCCTTCCCAAACACTGTGCATGGGTATCTATGTCTATTTAAAGTTATCTAAAATCTTTTTTTCTGAGTCTTTTTTTTTAATTTATTATTAATTTCAATGAAAATTTACAGACTTTGGGTTTCCATTCATTCATTGTTGCACTTTTCTCTCCTCCCACCCCACCCCCCCAGTACACTACCCTCTTGGAAAAATAAAGAAAAATTCTTTCATTGTTTAACAATCCCTTCCCCAAGGTCCCCTCCACTATTCAGCCTTTACTCTGGACTCCTATAATGACAAAAATACTTAATCACATATCCCTTTTAAACAGTTTTTCTCCCTTATTTGTTTCAATGCAGTATACATTATTGAACCCATCTTTCTCAGTCTTCCCCCAACCCTGATGTCAGTCCTGTTTTACAACAGTGTCACTATGCAGTATTTCTCCTTTTGTGACTGAGATATTTCATTCAGTATAATGTCCTCCAGGGTCACCCATTTTGAATAATATCGCATGATTCATTGTTTTTCAATGCAGCGTAGTATTCCATTGTGTGAATATACCACAGCTTCTCTATCCATTCGTTTGTGGATGGGCACTTAGGTTGTTTCCAACCCCTTGCTATTGTGAACAAAGCCACAGTAAACATGGGTGTGTATATATCTGCTTGGATGTCGGTTATGGTCTCTTTAGGGTATATTCACAGTAGTGGAATTGCTGGGTCAAATGGTACCTCTGTTTGCAACTTTTTGAGAATGCTCCATACCACCACAGTGGTTGCACCATTTTACACTTCCACCAACAGTGAATAAGCGTTCCAGATTCTCCATAACCTCGCCAGTATTTGTTGCTTGCTGTTCTGTTAAATTTTGCTACTCTTACTGGGGTGAGAATTGATGCCTTTGAGCTTTGGTGCTGGAGAAGTGTATTGAATGTACCATGGACTGCCAAGAAAACAAACAGATTCATCCTGGAGAGGGTTAAACCAGGCTACTCCTTGGAGGCAAGGATTCTGGGGCTTCGTCTGACATACTTTGGGCATGTTGTAAGGAGATATAGGTCCTTGGAGAGGGACATCATGCTTGGGGTGGAGGGACAGTGCAGGAGGGGAAGACCCTCTATGAGGAGGATTGATTCAGTCACTGGGGTAATTGGGATGGATGTGTCAGAGGCAATGTGATTGGCTCAGGATAGAGCAGGGTTTAGGGCTGTTGTACATAGGGTCACTATGAGTCGCAAACGACTCAACAGCACATAACAACAACTGGGGTGAGATGACATCTCATAGTTGTTTTAAAAGTTGTCTAAAATTTTGAATGATCTAGGAAGCATTAAAAGAAGATGGAAGGGATATATGGAGTCACTGTGCTAAAAAAAAAATAAAAAGCCCAAAAACTGGCTTGCACAGAACTATTTCAGTAAGTAGCATATGATCAAGAACCAGTGATAATAAAGTAAGACAGTCAAGCTGTTCTGGAGGGCTTGGCAAAAAGCAAGGCCCTAGGCATTGATGGAATACCAATAATTGAAATATTTCAACAAACAGATGTAGTCCTGGATGTGCTCACCAGGTTGTACAAAGAAATCTGGAGGAAAGCTACTTGGCAAACTGACTGGAATAGATCCATATTTATTTCCATTCACCAAAAAAGTTTATTACCCTTTTTTTGAAGGTGGGAATTATCAAACAATGTCACTAATATCATATGCAAAAAAAATCCTACTAAGATTATCCAAAAATGGCTAGAACAGTACATAAACAGAGAACTCCCAGAAATACAAGTTGGGTTTATGAGAAGTCGTGGCACTAGGGATATCATTGCTGATGTCAGATGGATCTTAGATGAAAGCAGAGAATACCAAAAGGATATATATTTGCATTTTATTAACTATTAAAAGACATTTGACTGTGGTTCAGGTTCACAATAAATTGTGGCTAACATTGAGAAGAACAGGAATCCCAGAACACTTGATTGTGCTCATGCAATACCTTCTAGACCAAGATATTGCTGTCTGAACAGAGCAAGAGAACACTGCATGGTACAGAAATCAAGAAAGAGGTGCATCACAGATGTATCCTTTCTCCATACCTTTTCAATCTATATACTGAAGAGATCATTTGAGAGACTGGACATCATGAACAAGAATGTGGCATCAAGATTGGAGGAAGACTCCTCAATGATTTCTTTTATGTAGGTGACAATCCTGTTCACTGAAACTGAGGAGGACTTGAAGTATTTGCTGCAGAAGATCAAGTAATGCAGTCTTCAGTATGGATTGCAACTCAACATCAAAAAAACCAAAGATTCTCACCACTAGGCCTCATGATAGATGGAGGAAAAAGTTAAAACTGCTAATGATTTAATCTTGCTCAGTTTCACAATGAGCCATTAGGAAATCAAAAGATGAGTTGCACAGGGAAAATCATCTTTCAGGGAGCTCTCTAGAGTCCTAAAGAGCAATGATGCAAGTCTAGAGACTAAGGTGTGCCTGATCCAGGCCATGGAATTCTCACATGCTTGCTGTGCATCTGAGAACTGAACAATGACTAAAGATGACAAAGAATCATTGTCTTTGAGTGCTGGAGCAGAGTATTAAACATACCATGAACTTCCAAGAGAACAAACATATCTGTCCCAGAGAGGGTGAAACCAGGTTGCTCCTTGGAGGCAAGGATTTTGAAACTCCACCTCATGTACTGTGGGGCAAGTTGTCTGAAGGGGTCAGCCAGCTCTTGGAAAAGGACATCCTGCTTGGAAAGGCAACGGGTCAGCACAGAAGAGGATGACCCTGGATGAGATGAACTGACACAGTGACTATGACAATGGGGTCAAGTGCGTCAGAGATGGTGAATAGGGCAAAGTTCAAATCATTGTTCATAGACCCACTATGAGTTGGAGGTGACTTGATGGCACCTAACCACAATTCTGGTGGCTTAGTGGTAAGGAGTTGCACTGCCAACCGAAAAGCACACAGTCTGAATCCACAAGCTGCTCTGCAGGGGGAAAAATGGGCAATCTCCTCCCGTGCAATTTACTGCTGAAAACCTTCTGGAGGGTAAGTGATAAATTTGTTTCAACTTCACACTACTCAGCAACACTGAGAATCAAAAGAGCTCTGGTGACCTATCGGTTAAAGAGTTGTGCTGCCAACCCAGAGGAAGGTTTGAATCTACCAGCTGTTCTTCAGACAAAAGATGGGTAATCCCCTCCTGTGAGATTTACAGTCTTTAAAATCCCACTAGAAGGTCAGTTATGAGTCACTTTTGGCTTGATTTGGTAGCAATGAGTTGTTTGTGCCAGCCCAAAAGCATTAACTGCTCCGCAGAAGAAATCTCCTCCTATGCTATTTACAGCCTCTAAAAACTTGCTGGAGCAGAACTGACATCAGAGTTGGGGTAAGACTGAGAAAAACTGGATAAATTATGTGTACTGCATTGAAACAGATGAGGGAGAGAACAGTTTAAAAATGATATTTGATAAGGTATTATGGTTATCACAAGAGTCCAGAATGAAGGTTGCATTGTGGAGGGCACTGGGGGGGAAGGGTACGGGGTGCGAGGGGATTGTATACCAATGAAGGAATTTTTCTTTTACTTTTCAAAGAGAGGAGTGAACTGGGGCGGAGGGGTGGACAGGGAGAAAAGTGCAACAATGAATGAATGGAAATCCAAAATCTCTGCAAATGTTCATTAAAATTAATAAAATAAAATAAAAAAAAAACTTTGCTGGAAGGTCAGCTATAAATTGGCTCTGATTTGACGACACACAACACTGAGGACCAGAGGGGAGATGTGCGGCTATCTAAAAAAGTTGTGCCCTCTGGATGAGTCTCCCTCCACCAGTGGCTCTGTAGGAGAAAGATAGGCAGTCTCCTCCCATGCAACTGACAACCCCAGAAATCTGACCAAAGGTCAGCTCAAAATTGGTTCGCACTCCACAACTATGTGAAAGAGAAATTGAGAATCAGAAAAGTTGCCTATGCCTGAGCTTACACAGGAAGATTCAAATGTAGGCTGTAACTCTGCCAAGACCACGTTCCTCAGCATAACCCTCACTTCTCCAGAGTAAGCTGAGGAGGTTTGAGGTGAAGGAGGGTAGAGAGTCACAGAATTCTCTGAATGGAAATCTGAGGGGAGGTTCTCCCTGCAGTTCTAGGAAGCCTGAGGGCAAGGGGCCAGAAACTCAGATAGTTTCACACTGTGCACTTGTGTAAACCACATCATCTAAAGTCACAAGGTATGAAAGGGGCCTGAACGGCAAACACCGCTGCCCTCATGGATAAACTGAGGTTCAGAAAAGCCAACTGGAATCACAAAACCTGTCATGTTAATAAAACTGGGAGGTCCAGCCAGCCTATGTTTGCTCTATGGCACCACCACGACTTTAAGAAAAGGAGTTAACCTTCCTGTTCTACTTCTACCCCACCTCTAACTCAAAAATTAAAAAACAAAATACAAAAAAACCAAACCGCAAACTTCAAGCTCATTGCCATGGAGTTGGAATCGACTCATTGCTGGCCCACTAGCAAGTTTTCAGAGGCTGTAAATTATGTGGGAAGAGATTGCACATCTTTCTCTTGCTGAGAAAATTTGAGAAGACTCAAACTGCCAGCTTTTGGGTTAAGATTCCTTACCACTAGGCCACCAATCCTGTCCAAAATGGATAGATCTTTATTTGGAGTTCTACTTTTCCAGAACTACCTTCCATCTACCTCTCTACAGTTATTGCTCCATTTCTCAACTTCCTTCAAATGTACCCTCAATAAGATAGATTGTCACAGTGCCTATCACAATCAGCTTGGGCATGACAGAGATCGTAAAGGTGGTGTAGACGAGGGCGAAGTTCAGATCTGATGTTCATAGGGTCACTGTAAGTCATAGTGACTTGATTCACCTAACAACAACATCTTCAACTTCAGCCCTCCAGCCCCGTGCCTGTTTGCCTCCCCTCCAGCTGAACGTCTCAGTGTTGGTTCCTTTCAGCCTCACAGCAGCCTTTCACGAAGAGCTCGATGCAAAGATGTTTAGAATGTTTATCTCAGTTATTGTATTATTTACAGCAACTCTGCGCTGTGCCCCGGGCATCGCGTAGTTTGAAAGACGCTATACAAACTAAAATTGTGTGGCATTGTTTGTTCCTCCACATTCTGCGAAAAAGAACCAATCTAGTAATCACTGTTTTTGCTCTTCAAATCTGGGACGTTCCATTTTGTGTGCGTGGTGACTAATGTGGAAATAAAGATTCATAGCAAATGTCTAAGGAGTTGAAAGGCAGCAGGGAGGGAGAGGAGAGACAGTCACAGGATGTGAAGTTTGGGAGCCCTGTGAACTGCCCCACCCCACCCCAAGGAGGGACAGTGGCCTATCCCTGGAGTGACGAAAGTGTCACTTGGTATATTCAATCTACAGGAACGGAACAGGCCCGGGCTCCAGACCTGCACACCATTTGCTGCGATGGCCCACAGACCACCTGCTACCAGAGCTCCACCCTAAAGTCAAGTTCTCCAGAGCCGAGGATGACTGTCAGCAAATTATGAACTAAGGAAGGGGATGGGGGAGGAGGATACAGGAGGAGGATGACCATGCACAGACCTGAGCTGCTCCTTAAGGACCAGAGGAGAAGGGTGGTGCAGAGTTCCATAGCCAGTCAGCTGATTCCAGTATGATCACTTCATTAATTCAAGGCAGCCATCAGAACAGAGCAAGGAAACACTGCATGGTTCAAAACTGGGAAGGGTGTACGCCAGGGATGTGTCCTATCTCCATACATAGGACAGGGCTAGGGTATAGGGCTATTGTACATAGGGTCGCTATGAGTCACAGACCACTCGATGGCACATAGCAACAACCTGTATGCAGAACAGATCATCCAGGACGCTGGGCTCTATGAGGAGAAGTGTGGTATCAAGATTAGTGGAAGATTCATCAACAATCTGTGTTATGCAGATGACACAACCCTGCTTGCTGAAACTGAGGAGGACGTGAAGCGCTTTCTGCAGAGGGTCAAGGCCTGCCGCCTTCAATATGGATTGAGACTCAATGTCAAGAACACAAAGCTTCTCACCACTGGGCCAATTGGCAGCATCAGGATGAATGGTGAAGAGATTGAGATTGTTTACAGCTTTAGTTTGCTTGGCTCCACAATCAACACTCTTGGCACCAACAGCCAGGAAATTAAAAGACATATTGTGAAGGGAAAGTCTGTTGTAGAGACCTCTCCAGAGTATTGAAGAGCAATGGTGTCACTCTGGAGACTAAGGTGCATTGATACAGTCCATGGTCTTTGCAATCACTTGCTATGCATCAGAGTTGGACATTGACTAGGGAGGATAAAAGGAGAATTGATGCCTTTGAGCTGTGGTGCTGGAGAAGAGTATTGAATATACCATGGTCTGCTATGAAAACGAGCAGGTTCATCCTAGAGAGGTCAAACCGGGCTGCTCCTTGGAGGCAAGGATTCTGAAGCTTCTTCTGACATACTTTGGACATGTTGTAAAGAGAGACCGACCGGTCCTTGGAGAGGGATGTCATGCTTGGGAGGGAGAGGAAGACCCTCGATAAGGTGGATTGATTCAGTGACTGGAGCAGTGAGGGTGGGTGTGTCGGAAACAGTGAGATTGGCACAGGACAGGGCTAGGGTATAGGGCTATTGTACATAGGGTCGCTATGAGTCACAGACCACTCGATGGCACATAGCAACAACAATAAAAATCATTAACTCAAAGGTTAGAGGGTCAAGACCACCCAGAGATGCCCAGTCCTGGCATGATCAATCTCTGTTCAGTCATAGCTGAGACATGGCATGGCATGGCATGGTATGGCATGGCATGGCATGGATGGACCACCGTACTGTACAAATAAGTTCACTGGAACCACTTCTTTGAGAAGAGGGCGAAATCAGGTCTCAATACCTGATATAGCTTATTTTTCCAGCCATCCTCCTGATCTGCTTTTCCCTGCTCACCCGTCTGAAGATCCAACCACTCTATCTTTCCAGGGCACCCTCATCACTCTCCATCATCTTCCTTGACTCATGTAAATCCCATGCACTCTTCAGTGTCCAATTAATCACATCCTCTGTTAAGCCTTCCATAATCAAGACTAGTCAGTTGCCACTGAGTCCCAGGCTCCCAGTGGTATTTCTGTAGCACTTATTTAGGAGTCCCTGCATGGTGGCACAGTGCCCAACATGGTGGCAGAGAAGTGTGGAGGAGTCCTGGTGGTGCAGTGTGTAACATGTTGAGCTGATAATCAATAGGTTGGCAGTTCGAATCTGAGAAAGATGTGTAGTCTCCTTCCTTTCCAGGAAGATACTCAGCTAGAAATGTGGTGGAACATCACTATGAAACAGAATCTACTTCACATAAGTGATGTGTGTTTGCATCATGCAAATGGTTAATACATTCAGTTGCTAACCAAAGGTTCAGGGTTTCAGTTCACTCAGAGGTTTCTTGAGTAAACAATCTACTTAGAATCAGCCACTGAAAACCCTATGGATTACAGTTCTATTTTGACTGAGACATAAGTTAAAGACAAATTGGTAGAAATTGAGTGTTTTTGTGTGTGAGTTTTTAAGCATTCATTTCAGTCTAGCTCATGACGCATATGCATGTGAGTCTGTCCGCACCAGACAAAACTTTCTAAAGGACAGAGACTGTATGTAGCCTTGTCTTCAAGAACTCCTTATCTCCACCCAGCACAGTGCTAGTCACATTGCTTATGATACGGCCAGAGCGGCCTGCTAGTTTTCACACCCCAAAATTAATCCCAGCTGCTTCTAGACAACTCGACAGCCATGGGACCAAGCAGGCAGAGGCAGAAGTTATAGGCAATCAACTCACATCCCGAGTCGTACCTGGCTGTTTTCACTCTTCCAGCGTTTTCTCTGGCAATTTCCGAGTTGTTTTAAAAGTTAACAATTCCCACATAGTTCACATTCTCCACATTTGCCAAGTTTTAGTGTGTTTTCTATCTAGTTAAATTGCAGCCGAGTCACACAGCAATTTAACTGGTCTGATGCAGGAGGCCTCAGCATCAATTACCAGGAGCATTTAGAAGCAAGCTAATTACAGGCTGCATTCCTGAAGCCCGAAGCTCTAAGCCTACAAACCTAGAGTTTATTACAATAATGATGATGAGTAGAGTCCCAGGGATTAGATATTCCAGATTGTCCCGACTGGTATTAAAGAGCCTCAGAGGAAGACATTCTGGAGACTCTCACCCCTGACTCTCAGCTTTCCCCTACAGGATTGAAAGTGAAGCTGCCCAAGGGTAGGGATTTTCCCCTCAGTTTTTCTTGTCCCCATCCTCTACCTTATTCTTGCTGTTATAAGTGTAATTGTCCCCCTCCCCCCAAAATATATGTATAAATCCTAATTCCCCTGTCTGTGCAAGAAAGACGCTTTGTTGGTTCGGTGATAGAACATTCAGCTGCTAGTGGTGGGCAGTGGGCAGTGTGCCTCTCCAAACTTACAGCCTCAGAAAAGCCACGGGGCAGTTTTATTCTATATTATGGAGATGCCAGAATCAACTAGATGGCAATGAAGTTTATACATGTAGATGTAATCCCGTTTGGAAATAGGTTTTTCTTTGTTATGTTAACAAGGCCATATCCACGTGTTTTAAATCCATCATTTTTTGAGACATAACAGAGCAAAGTAGGCACAGGAGTGAGGAAATACAAAAAGAGGAAAGATAAGAGCTGCATTCTGAGTCCCAGGGAACGAGAAGACTTTGTGTGAATGGCAGAGAAGCTGGAAGGACGACTAGCCCGAGATGGACAATGAGCTCTCTCCCATAGTCAGCGTCCTGAAATCAGACTTCCAGCTTCCTAAACTGTGAGAAAATGAAGTTCTGTTCAATGAAGACACACACATGTGGTATCTCTCCTATAGCAGCTATAAGAAATGGAGACATACACACACGCACCTTGGATTGTACTCAAAGAAACTGGCTTCCTGGCTTAACCTGTCACTAACTAAGTCAAATCAAACAGACTCCTTGCTCCTCTGGGATAAGCCGTAAGATAGAGGCAGCTTTATTTACCCTCTCTACTACAAAAATGGAAAGCACAGTTGGAGAGAGCTATTACTGAGTGGTCCATGTTCTACTCCCAAAACACGATTATTCAGTTGAAGAGAAATCCATTAGATCACTCATTTAAAAAAAAAAAAAAAGCATAACTTGATGGGGAATGGTATTGCAGCAGAGTCTTTTCACCTGATTGCAAGAATTTCAGGGAGTATATTAGAGGTTTGGGTAGAGTATAGGAGTAGACTCCATAGAGAAGGAGTCGACTCCGGTGCCATCTTGCATCTTGGATTAACAATTTAATTGATTAAGCTCTGGTGGCCTAGTGGCAAGAAACTGTGCTGCAATCCTGAAAGCACATGGTTCAAGGCCACCAACTGCTCCACGGGAGAAGGATGGGCAATCTCCTCTTGTGCAATTAACTGCCTTTGAAAACCCGCTGGAGGGTCAGTGATAGGTCGGTTCTGACTATGACATTCAATATACACACACTCATCAATCAAGTAATTAATCATTGATTAGTCAGTGACTGGGTTATTGAATAGAACTGGTCCAATTTTGCCACTCATCTCTAGTGGCTCAATGGTTAAGTACTTTTATGTTATCCAAAAGATATAGGTTTGTACTCATCATTAGTTTTGCAGGAGAAATGACCCAATGACCTAATGATCAATTTCCATACAGATTACAACGTTGGCAACCCTTTGGGGCAGTCCTACTCTAATGTACAAGGTCACTTTAAGTCAGAATCGACTCAATGTCACAACAACCACCCATCAGATGGAACAAGCCAAGCCTGAATCTTTGCCTCTCATCCCTTCCTCAAAAGTCAACAATCTCAGCACGTTCACCCTTGGGTACTGGAGCTTTGGCCCTAATCCTCAGAAGTACTTTGATGGACTTCGTATTTCATTTCCCCTGTGATCTCCAGAGAATCTGACTGAACTTGACCCTGACCCTGAAAATCTCTTTTTGGCTGTCTTTGTGAGCCATACTGTGGTAGACAGCCTCCAAGATAGTACCACTGAACCGACTGTCAGCTGAACCTTCAGCTCATTTTCAGAGGCTGTAAATCACACAGGAGATTGCCCAGCTTCCTCCTATGGAGCAGCTGATGGATTCGAACTGCCTGGCTTTGGATTGGCAGCACAATTCTTTAACCACTAGGTCACCAGGCTGACACATGACAAATATATACAGCACTGAGTATGAAACCAAAGTTTTGTTGTTGTTGTTGTAGGTGCCGTTGAGTGGAGTACGACTCATAGCTACCTTATGAACAACTCACCTGAACTCTGTCCTACCCTCTGCCGTCTTCACAATCTCTGACACAATCAAGCCCATTGGCACATAAAAATGTGACTTCACTGTAGCTCCTGCTCTGCTCTCTCAGCTCACTGGCTCAGAAGGAAACAGCTACTAGGTTGCATTTTCAAGCAGACCAATAAGGAGTTCCACATGGAGAGAAGGTGGAGGCCCCGACCATTAGTTGGCACTGAATTCTCAGCCAAGAGAGAGAGGAATCTTGGAAGCTTTCCGAAGACTGCAGTGTCAGCCACCACTTGAGTGAAATTTTATACAAAATTGAGAGCCAGAACTATCTATTCCAAATTCTTGACTCCCAGAAACCGCGAGCAGCCAAAAATGCTTTTGAGTTGTTTTAAACTACTAAGTTGTAGAGTCTTCATTATGCCACAGTACACAGCTCGGACACATGCACAGTCAATATTTATTCATTCTTACCCCTGAGTAAGGGTTAAACCTGGAAAGGGTTAAACCAGGCTGCTTCTTGGAGGCAAGGATTTGAGGCTCCATCTAACATACTTTGGACATGTTGCAAGGAGGGACAGGTCCTTGGAGAGGGACATCATGCTTGGGAGGGTGGAGGGACAGTGCAGGAGGGGAAGGCCCTCTATGAGGTGGATTGATTCAGTGATTGGGATGCGTGTATCGGAGACGGTGCGATTGGCACAGGACAGAGCAGAGTTTAGGGCTGTTGTACATAGGGTCGCTATGAGTCACAAGTGACTCAACGGCA
>NW_006399840.1:2772802-2779051 GCF_000299155.1 Elephantulus edwardii | reverse complement strand
GCCCTCTATGAGGTGGATTGATTCAGTGACTGGGGTAATAGGGATGGGTGTGTCAGAGGCAATGCGATTGGCACAGGATAGAGCACGGTTTAGGGCTTCTGTACATAGGGTTGCTATGAGTCGCAAGCGACTCGACGGCACATAACAACAACAACAGCAACTCTTGAGTAGTACCTTTCAGTCAAACAAGACAGGTCTAGAGAGTGAACTATAAAATCCATTGAAACATGTTTCTCAGAGCAATAGACCATACAAAATCAAAAGGGTAGCATTTGCCCAAAAACGAAGTTCAGAAATCAGGAAGGGGCAGGAAAGAAGAACAAATGGGAACAGGGAACCCAGGCAGGAAGTGGACAGAGTACTGTTACACTGAGGGGATTGCAATTAATGTGACAAAACAAATTGTGAACCAGAAAACCGATGAGCTTTGTAAATTTTCACCTAAATCACAACAGAAAACAACAACAAAAATCCAGAAAATGTTTACTCTTTCATTAATGCATTGATTCAGTGAATATTTACAGAGGCAGAGGGAAGAAAAAACAAACAAACAAAAAAACACCTGTCCTCAGTGATCCCTGCCCTCAGTACACTTACAACATGGTTAGGAAGATTTCAACTAAACCTGAGAACAACAAAGGCTTCTCAATTTAAAGAAAAAGGGAAACAGCACTTGGAGCTGGAGGCAAGTTGATGTTTGTCGTTGTTAATGTCCTTCAAGTCAACCGTGACTCACAGTTACCCTATGAACCTTCCCTGTCCTCTGGACCTTGCACTATCCTGAGCCAATCTCACTGTCTCTGACACATCTGATCTCATTGCCACAGTGACTGTGGCAATCCTTCTCATCTAAGGTCTTCTTCTGTGCTTATCCTCTGCCCTTCCAAGTATGATGTCCTTCTCCAGGGATTGACCCCTCCTGGCAACATGCTCAAAGTATGTGAGATGGAGTTTCAAAATCCTTACCTCCAAGGAGAAACCTGATTTCAAGTGCTTGGCATCAGTATGGATGGTGAAGAGATTAACAGTTTTAGTTTGCTTGCCTCCACAGTCAAAACTCTTGGTGTCAGCAGCCAGGAAATCAAGAGATGAATTACACTTGGAAAGTAAGCTGTCAGGGACCTCTCAAGAGTACTAAAGAGCAACGACATCAGGCTGGAGACTAAGGTGCCCCTGATTTGGGCTATAGTCTTCGCAATTGCATGCTATACATCAGAGAGCTAGACAGTGTCTCAGGATGAATTGATGCCTTTGAGCTGTGGTGCTGGAAAAGAGTGTTGAATACAACATGAACTGCTAGGAGAACAAACAGGTTTGTCCTGAAGAAGGTGAAGCCGGAATGCTCCTTGGAGTCAAGGATTCTGAAGCTTCGTCTGACATACTTTGGGCATGTTGCAAGGAGGGACTGGTCCTTGGAGAGGGACACCATGTTTGGGAGAGTGGAGGGACGGCACAGGAGAGGAAGACCCTCTACGAGATGGATCGATGTAGTGATTGGGGTAGTGGGAATTAGTGTGTCGGAGACGGCGAGGTTGGCACAGGATAGAACAGGGTTTAAGGCTCTTGTGTATAGGGTCGCTATGAGTCGCAAGCGACTTGACAGCACATAACAACAACAACTTCATTAGGAAAGAGGTTTACTGGGAAAATAACTGAGAGCACACAGAAGTGATGGGGAGATGACAGAAATAGTCAGTAGGCAATCAAGAAGGCCACAATGTTGAAGAAACAATGAACCCAGGTGCAGTCCCATAACTGGACTCACTGTCCCTGCGGACTCATGTAACTTCTAGATTTTAAGTTTCAAGTAAAGAAAAGCAAATGATGGTCCAAGTTGAGGTCACTTGCTTCTACCCAGATACCAGACAGATGATGGGATAGAAAAAGTTTATCTTATCTTTTAAGAAGTGAAAGTTTATACACAATGTGGGAATAGCTCCAATTTAAAAAAAAAAAAAAAACCAAACAAAAAACAAACCACAGCACATAATAGGGTGTTGAGAAGTCATTGAAGAAAGGAAAAGGATTAAGGATCACTTTGGGCACAGGAGAATCATGAGCTAAGAAGCTGCACCCCATTCCTCTGCTTCCTTTGGTTAGGCCTTGACTGTACTGCTTCTTCAACAAAGAAATGTCATGAAGGGTCTTCTCTCTTCTTCTTAAAGTATTTACCATAAAGCCTTCTCTCTTTTCTCTCATTAAAAAAATAAAAATAAAAATCCCATTCTCCCTGGAGATCTAAAGATGAGTGGACTAGGTAAGGTTTTACAGACATGACTTAAAAAGGAGCACCCAGAATAGGGAGGGGAAGGTGCATGTCCTGAAGTGCCACAAGTACACAGGAGACTTAAGTAGCCCCACCAAGAACCAATGATACAAACAAAACCATGGTGCTATCCCAAGCCATCCCTCTTCCCACCATGCTTCCAGACAGAGATGGATGGTTATTGCAGTCATCCTAAATCCAGTCACAATGCTGGCTAAAATGGCTGGCAAGAAGCGGAAATGTGACATTGTATACAATGGGGCCTAGGGAGCTCTGATGGCCTAGTGGTAAGGAACTGTGCTGTGATTCCAAATGCAAGGGGTTCAAATCCACCAACTGCTCCACAGGAGAAAGATGGACCATCTCCTCCTACATGGTTAACTGCCTCTGAAAACCTGCCAGAAGGTCAGCGATGGGTCACTTCCAACTCACCAGTACATAACAACAACTCTGGTGGCCTAGTGGTGAGAAGCTGTGCTGCAATCCCAAAGGCATACAATTTGAATCCACCAATTGTTCTGCTGGAGAAGGATGGACAATCTCCTCCCTTGTGTTTAACTGCCTCTGAAATCCCTCTGGAAGGTCAACAACAAGTAGTTTCTGGCTGGATGGTACACAACAACAACAACTCCAAGTGGTAGGACTGCTGTGATGGGGACCGCCACACTTCTGCATGCTGACAGGAAAAGTAGGTGGGTATTTCCACTAGTTATCTCATGTCCTCTTAGAGCGTTCCCCCTTCCCATGAACTTTATATGGTAGGCCCTATTGTGTCATACTATCTGTCAATTTGTCATACTGGGGTACCTTGTGCGTGTAATGATGCTGGAAGTAAGGCTACTAGTATTTCAAATATCAGAAGGGTCATTAGCATTCTTGAGATGAAATATGAGAAAGGTTTTAAAAAGATACAAAACCAGGCAGATTCACACTATGAGGACTCAAGAATGAATATCTTGAAGTGAGACACTGCCACCCAGAGTGACCCCTTTGAAAAAGTGCTTGTGGGGAAACAGGATTGAAACTTCCCTGGGGATAGGTCCCTCCATTTGGGGATCTTTGCCTCCACAGCTGTGGGGTTATCCTAGGGACCAAGCTCTCCATCAAGTATGAAGGAGAAATCACATCTTTGCAGAAAAGAAAGAACTTAAAGAATTTGAGAAAATAAGAACAAATCTACAAGAATTTTGAAGGAAAGTCCTTCACACAGAGACACCAAAGGGAAATAAATGATCCATAGTAATAAGAAACAACAACAACAACAAAAAGACACAGCAAAATGGCAATGATAAAACCTGGCCTGTCAATTATCACACTTAATGTAAACAGACTAAATGCACCAATCAAGAAAAAAAATAATAGCAGAATAGATTAAGATGCAAAGTCCATCAATATGCTGTCTACAAGAGACATATCTAATAAATGAAGAGAAAGAACGACTCAAAATCAAAGAGTGGGGAAAAAATATGCCAAGCAAATGACATTCACAAAAAATCAGGAGTGGCAATACTAATCTCTGATTAAAAAAACAAAAAAAAACCAAACCAAACCAAAACCACTTCAGAATGAAACCACCATAAAAAGTAAGGGAGGACACTATAAAGATTAAAGTCATAGTAGATCAAGAACACATTAAATTGGTCAACATCTATGTACTGGATGGTAGACCTGCTAAATACAAAAAACAACTGTTAGCAGAGTTAAATAAGAAATAGCTAGCACCACAATAGTGATAGGAGATGTTAACATACCACTCTCAGAGATGCAAATCATGACAACTATGAGATATCATCTCACCCCAGTAAGAATAGCAAAATTTAACAGAACAGCTAGCAACAAATGCTGACGAGGTTGTGGAGGGACTGGAACCTTTATTCACTGTTGGTGGGAGTGTAAAATGGTGCAACCACTGCGGAAAGCAGTGTGGCACTTTCTCAAAAAGTTGCAAATAGAGATACCATTTGACCCAGCAATTCCACTACTGGGAATAGACCCTAAAGAGACCATGAACAACATCCAAGTAGATATATGCATACCCATGTTTATCGTGGCTTTGTTCACAATAGCAAGGAACTGGAAACAACCTAAGTGCCCATCAACAAATGAATGGATAGAGAAGCTGTGATATATTCACACAATGAAATACTATGCTGCATTGAAAAACAAGGAACTCATGCAATATTATTCAAAATGGGTGACTCTGGAGGACATTATTCTGAGTGAGGTATCTCAGTCACAAAGGGAGAAATATTATATGGTGCCACTGTTGTAGAATGAGGCTGACATCGGGGTGGAGGTAAGACTGAGAAAAACTGGATAAAATATGTTTACTGCATTGAAGCCGATGAAGGAGAGAATAGTTTAAAATTAATATATTTTAGGGCATTATGACTATCACAAAAGTCCGCAATTAGGGTTGCAGAGTGGAGTATACTCGGGGTGCGGGTGGGGGGGTTCAGGGGGATTGTATACCAATGAAGGAGTTTTTCTTTTGCTTTTCAAGGAGAGGAGCGAACTGGGGTGGGGGTGGGGGTGGGAGTTGGGTGAGTGGGGAGAAAAGTGCAACAACAAATGAATGGAATTCCAAAATCTCTGTAGCTATTCATTGACATTAATAATAATAATTTAAAAAGGGGGGTGAAACCCTACCACTCTCACCAAAGGATAGGTCAACTCAAAAGAAACTTAACAAAGATGCAGAAGATATAAACTATACATTCAGTCAACTTGACCTTGTGGATGTATTCAGAGCATTGCACTCAACTAAAACTCAATTCATATTATTCTCAAGTACAAGTGGGACATTTTCCAGAATTGATCACATATTAGGGCACAAAACAAGCCTCAATAAATTAAAAAACATTGAAATAATACAAAGTATCTTCTCAGACGACAAAACCATAAAACTAGAAATTAACCACAAAAGAATAAAGCTTATAAAGCCACCGTCATGGAAGTTAAATAAAATCCTGCTAGAATACAAGTGGGTTATAGAAGAAATAAAGAGTGAAATAAAGAAAGTTCCTTGAAACAAGTGATAATGAAAATACAATGCACCAAAACCTCTGGGAGGCAGCTAAGGCTGGGGGTGGGGAGCAGTTCATAGTAACAAGCAAACACATACAAAATGAAGAAAGAAGTAAAATTAAAGATCTAACTCAAAATTAATGGTCTAGTTCATCAGTAGAAAAAGAATAACAATCTAGCCCCACAATCTCTAGAAGAAAGGAAATTATAAGAACAAGGGCTGAAACCAATGATATAGAAAACAGAAAAACAATTGGAAACACAAATATGATGAGGAACCAGTTTTTTGAAAGGGTCAGTAAAATCGGCAAACCATTGACAAACTTAACAAAAGAGAAAAAAGGAGAAGACACAAATAACTGGATTAATTAAAGATAGATGTGACATCACAACAGAATTAGAGGCAATTAACTTTATAATATCCACATATTATGAAAAGCTAACTTACAGGAAATGGAAAAATTCCTTGGAACTCATGCCCTCCTCAGATTGACACAGAGAGATGAGTAGCTGAGCTTAGAAATTCCATATGATGCAGCTATTCCACTGCTTGGAATATACCACAAGAAATGAGAACCGAGGCACAAATTAGAGACTTCTACACCAATGTTCATAGCACCATTATTCCCCATTGCAAGAACATGGAAATAGCCCAAATGTCTAACTACAATCTGATGGGTTGAGAAACCATGGTATAGTCACACAATAGAATAGTACGCAGCTTGCAGTAACAGTGATTTTGAAAATCACTGCCTAATGGGAGGAGGGACTGAAGAGTATTATGCTAAGTGAATTAACTCAGCCCCATAGGAATAAATACTATATAAGACCATTATTTCAGAATGATGTGTATGAGGATCCAAGGGGAGGAGGGTGAGAGTAGAGTGGTGGATGGGCAGGGGATGGGGTAATCATAGGGTCATACAACTCGATGGGTGAAGGGAGGAGTGGGTAAA
>NW_006399840.1:2761648-2770417 GCF_000299155.1 Elephantulus edwardii | reverse complement strand
TCATCTGCATTACGCAAATTGTTGATAGATCGTCCAACAATCCTAATGCCACGCTTCTCCTCATAGAGCCCCGCCTCTCGGATAATCTGCTCTGGCAGCAGGCAGTAAATGTTGGAGAGGATGTAGAGAGGTCAGAACTCTCATACACTGTAAGTGGGATTGTAAAATGGTATAACCACTCTGGAAGACAATTTGGCATTTCCTAAAAAAGTTGAACACAGAAGCTCTATATGACCCAGCTATTCCACTACTAGAAATATACCCTAATGAAGTTAGAACTGAGACACAAATGGAAATCTGTACAACAATGTTCATAGCAGCATTATTCACCATCGCAAGATCATAGAAACAGCCTAAATATACAACCATAACTGAATGGATTGAGAAATTGCAATACATTCACCAATGGAATACTATGCAGCACTCAAGAGCAATGTTTTTGAAAAAAGCTACATAAGTTGGGAAAGACTGGAGAGCATTATGCTGAGTGAACTAACTCGGTCTCATAAGGACAAATACTGCATAAGACAATTATTGTAGTAATAGAAGGATAAGTTAAAAGACATGTATGGGGACCCAAGGGGAAAGTGGGAACAGAAGAGTCAGGATGAGTAGGGATAAAACTATAGAATTGCATAGTTTGGTGGGTGAAGGGAAGGAGTGAAAGAAATGAGAAGGAAATGATGGGGACCTAAATAGATTGGGTAATAATGGGCTGGGTCTAATGGTTATTGATTTTATCAAATATAATGCATGGGAATGATTATATGAAACACAATGTAAATGAAGAATAGTGTGAAATACAATGTCTGTGAAGTTTGTGAGCAAGCCAATATAAAATAAAGAAGAATATCTTGTCTATCTCCCAGCATTACAATGCCATGGATTGGGTGTGTGTCCACACAATATATACATATGATGATATAAGTGAAAGTCAGGTAATAATGTCCTATGATCTGATAAACCGAAAAGTTGTAAAAGGATTGAGAGTGAAATGAAATATCCCTTAAACTCTTCATAGCCCCGATCTGATGTAAAGGGAGTTTCCCTAAAGTGTAGTTCATATTTTCTTTCATCTTATAAGAGATAAAAGGAGGGAAAACAAGCTATATTAGAATAAGGACTTCAGTATCATCAATAAAAATAGAAGTGCATCTGTCTCAAGTTCCAGCCCTTGAAAGCTCCTTGGCTCAAGGAAGGCAAAGACACATGAAGATGTCCAAGGAACATCAGGCACACAGACTGACAGAGGCATGGACCTCCCCACGGAACCAACAGGGACAGTAGGCCATTCCCTAGAGCTGGCACCTTGAACTTGGATTTCTAGTCTCCTAAACTGTAAACTGTATTCCATTGACTATGCAAAGGCATTTGACTGTGTCGATCACAACAAATTGTGCTTAACCTTGAGGAGAATGGGAATCCCAGAACACTTGATTGTGCTTATGCAAAACCTATATTTGGACCAGGAAGCAGTCCTCAGAACAGAATAAGGAAATACTGCATGGTTCAAAATTAGGAAAAAGAGTGCTTCAGAGATACATCCTGTCTCCATACCTTTTCAATCTATATGCAGAACTAATCACTCGGGAGTCTAGGCTTTATGAGGAGGAATGTGACATCAGGATTCGAGGAAGACTCATCAACAACCTACGCTATGCAGATGACACAATGTTGCTTACTGAAACTGAGGATGATCTGAAACCCTTGCTGCAGAAGGTCAAGTACTGTAATTGAAGTTCAATATCAAGGAGACAAAGATTCTCACCACTGGGCCAATTGACAGCACCATGATAGAGGAGAGGAGATTGAGGTTGCTAACAATTTCAGCTTACTTGGCTCCACAATCAACACTCTTGGCACCATCAGCCAGGAAATCAAAAGACAAATTGCACTGGGGAAATCTACTGTCAGGGATCTCTCCAGAGTACTGAAAAGTAACGACACCAGTCTAGAGACTAAGGTGCGCCTAATCCAGGCCACAGTTATACATTAGGGAGAAGTGTATTATGTCTGGTTGACCCATAAGATCCACACATTTCCCCAGCACCTTCTCTGGTAGGCTGGGCCATGGGAATAATTCTTGCTGGTGGACTATGAGCAGAGGTGATATATGTCAATTTAGGGTGAGGCACAGGAGAAAGGATGCAAGTTCTCCTTTGCTGTAGCCAACTCAGCAACCACATTGCAGTTGAGATGTTGTGTCACAGGACAAAGTGTGACCCACTGGTCTGCAGTCATTTCTGAGTGAGCAAGAAATAATATATATACTGAGTCATTAATAGGATTAGTTCCGTTTATTGTTGTTGTTGTTATGTGCCATCGAATCACTTGCAACTCATAGCGACCCTATGTCATAGTCTAACTTATGAAAGAAAATTCAAGGCTGGGTTTTTCATCTGTTCTCTTATTTTAGGAGAGGGCAAAGGGTGTGTTAAAATGAGAAAATAGAAGAAAACACATTGTGGCATTTGGGTGTACATTCTGTTTGTGCTACATTTACTCTCACTCCACTTGAAGGACGTGTGTTCTTTGTCACCAGTGAAAGAATGGACTGTGTGCCATCTCCAGGCAGAGAAGCTGCTGAGCAAATGTGAGCTGAACTTAGAGGAGCAGAACTAGATCAACTAAAAGATAAACTATGAGGTAAAGATTTTGTCACTTTTGTTCATAACTGTTTATCTGGAGCCTAGAAAATGCTTGACACATGAAAAACAAAGTGAAACTATTTGCTATGGAGACAACTCTGATTTGCTGTGGGCCTGTGTGTATTCCAAAAGGGTTTCTGCAGTTCTTTTTGGATTTTTTTTTTTTGGAAGTAGCTTTTCTTCTGATATGTTTCTGAGTAAACTTGAACCTCCAAATTATGAATCAGCAGCTGAGTACATGAACCGTTTGTACCAATTATCAGTGAAACTGAATGAATTTCATAAGTATAGGCATGGGAGCTCCATTGTTGTTGTTGTTTTTATGTGCTATCAATTCGCCTGGAACTCACAGCAACCTCTACGTACAGCGTTCTGAAGCCTTCCCTTCCTTGAGCCAGTCTGACTCCAACAAACCTACCCCCATTATCCCAGTTCCTGTATCAATCTGTCTCATCTGGGGTCTTCCTCTCCTGCGCTGTCCTTCTACCCTTCCAAGCATGGTGTCCTTCTCCAAGGACCTTGTGGCCACAACCCCAAAGGATGTGAGACAAAGATTCAAAATCCTAGCCTCCAAAGAGAAACTTCATTTCACTCTCTCCAAGACAGAACTATTTGTTTTCTTTCTGGTCCATGGTGCATTCAAGACTCTTCTCCAGCACCACAACTCGAAGACATTGATTCTTCTGTCATTCTTAGTCATTGTGTAGCTCTCTGATACACAGTAGAGGAGGCTGAACACCAGGCTTCCCTCACTCTGGGGCACTGCAGCGAGGCTCTGCAGGGAGCCAAACCTAAGCTCACTGTCAGCTCTACGTGAATCGGGACAGTGAACATCTTCAAGTTCAACGTTCTTGTTTATAAAGTGAAGATCATCACGTCTTCTGAGGAATGATGAAGGATTTGGGAGCTCTGGTGGCCTGATGTTTAGGAGTTGTGTTGCAGTAGACAAAGACAGGCAGTTTAAATCCACCAGCCACTTCACAGGACAAAGATGGTTACTCTCCTGTGTAATTTCCAGCCTCTGAATATCTACTGGAGGGTCAGGTATGAGATGGTCCATTATGAGTCAGTTTTGGCTCGATGGCACACACAACAAATGCAGCAAAACACACTATATGCTGCAAGATCCCAGAGTAAGTTCTTGGACAGTGGTGACTTCGACCTCTTCTCAGGTGGGCACCATGAGAAGAGCTTCTTGTTTTTGTTGATTGCCGGCAAATCAAGGATGACTCATAGTGACTCTATGAAAAAAAGACCTAATACCTTTCCATAACTGTCATCATTTCACCAAGCTCATAGAGTTTCCAGAAGAATGTGATTTAGGAAGTGGATGCCACTCTTGCTTCCAAACCTGTTTTACACCTGGGAGCTTCACCAAACACTGTCCACAATGGGAAACCATTATGGTATTTGATACCCCAATGGCACAAGGTTCAGCATCACAGCAAACCCAGGTTACTTCATAAAGCCTATTGGCAAAGAGTGATGTGCAAAGTGGAAGATTGTTCCTCCAGATATAACAGCACTAGTCTCATTTAGCACTGGTTTAGTGTCATCAAGTCAAATACAACTTAGAGAAAGCTTTGCATAAAAGACCTGAAGTCTGTTCTATAATTAACATCATTTCTGTACATGTAGAGAGTTTGTAGAGTTTCCAGAGGCATCTAGTTTTAGGAAGTGGATGCCAATCCTGCTTCTCAACATGAATAAATATGGAAGCTCAGCCAACCATTGTACGTAATGGGTAACCAATATCATATTTGACACAACTATGGAACAGTGTTCAGCATCACAGCAACTCCAAATTGTTCAGTTACAGCAAATAGACAAATGATTTCTGTGTCTGCTAAAGAACATTCAGTCCCCTTGAAATAGGACTGTGGTATATTTGGTGGATGATGGGTAGTGGTGTTGCTAATACTAGTTATATGTTTAATGTATGTTTACAAATAACCCATCTGCACATGTGGTCCATAAAGAAGAGCTGTGACTAATCAGATAATTTAGGGAAATAATCTAATAATGCAAGGTCCTCTTTGGCCATGAGCAGTTCCAACTCTATTGCGGCCTCTCATCCTAGTTCTCTTGAGCTGCTAGGATAGGTTGGTGATATGCACGCTGAGCCTCTGAGTTCTCTAGAGTTTATACCAGGATCATAAAATCTTGTTGTTGTTGCTTCTGTTGTTTGCTGTTGTTGTTATGTGCCGTCGAGTCGCTTGCGACTCATAGTGACCCTATGTACAGCAGCCCTAAACTCTGCTCTGTCCTGTGCCAATTGCACTGTCTCTGACACTCCCATACTGCCGACGCCAAATCAATCCACCTCACAGAGGGTTGTTGTTGTTATGTACCATTAAGTCTGAACCAACTCATAGCTGACCCTCCAGCAAGTTTTGAGAGATGGCAAATCACATGGGAGAAGATTGCCTATCTTTCTCCCACAGAGCAGCTGGTGGATTCAAACTGTGTACCTTCAACCTTGGTAGCACAATTGCTGTGGTGGTGGTGGTGGTGTCCCGTAGAGTATGAACCGACCCATAGCTGACCCTCCTCCAGCAGGTTTTCAGAGGCTGTTAATCCCAAGTGAGGAGACTGTCCATCCTTCTCCCTGCAGAGAAGCTGTTGACCTCAAACCATGTGATTACGCAGTTTCTTACCACTAGGCCATCAGAGCTCCCTTCTGACAGCACAATTACTTACTACCAAAGCACCGGAGTCTGGGGTAATGGGGGTAGGTGTGTCAGAGACAATGAGGTTGGCACCAGACAGAGCAGGATTCAGAGCTGTTGTACATTGTTATCTGACAGTAGATAACAACCACCACCACCACCAGAGGTCTGGTGGCCTAGTGGTAAGAACTGCGCTGCAATCCCAAAGGCACGTGGCTCAAATCCACCAGCTCCTCTGAGAAGGATGAGCAATCTCCTCCTGTGCCTCTGAAAACCCACCAGAGGGACAGCAATCGGTCATTCTGACTGGAGGATCCAAAACAACAAACCACCAGAACTCCTCCATAAGCTCTTAGGGGAGGTGTGGAGAACTTAAGCACTGAAAATTATGTAAGCAAACAGCCCCCTATCCACTCTCACCATCAAATCAGGTTCAGCCAGACCATGTGCAGGGCATCTCAGCATCCTGTCCCTCCTCCAGCCTATTTACAGAACTCCTGAAAAATTCCAGGTGGATCACAAACAGACTAGCCCCATCATGGAGCCAGTGGAAATTCCCCAGGCCCCGCCCTGCTAACTCGGGGCCAAGGGACCCTCCGTGTGCGTCATCCTTTGTAGCTGGCAGCTCCCATTTTCCAGGCAGTGTGCTGTGACCCCAGGGAGTAGGCATCTCGGGACTCACCCTTGCCACTTACATTCCAGCACCGGGTTCCTTGGCTTCCGTCCAGCTCCAGCAGGTGAAGGGTGACCCTTGGCATCTCCCATGGTGGAGTCAGAGGAGAGAGCACCACCACAGCGCCAGTCCAAGCTCCCTCTCAGAACCCTGCCGGCTCCCTACACCTGCTTAAGAGTGTGTGGTTGAAGCATTTATCCATCATTTGTTCTGGCTTACTAGTTCAGATCTCAGATAAAGCATGGGTGTTGGTGTTCACGCAAGATCATCTAAGATAAGCTGGGAAAGGAAGGGCAAATGTTCACTGAAAACAGACTCCACAAGACACCCAAAGCTCACTGCTGGCCATTCTGGTCAAACATTCATCCGAGACAACCAGATTGCTGCTGCTACTGCTGCTGATGAAATTAATGGAATCTGGCAGGAAAACCTTGTGCTTTTCCAATCCTGGATTTTGCCAAGCAAACACAGGGATCTTGTTGAAAATGGCTGCGGTTTAGGAGTCGATTTCGCGCAGGGCGGAAGTTCCCACCACACTCGCCCAATACCCACGCTGCACACCGCAGGCCTCGCTCAAGCTCTTGTACGCAAACCTCGACAAGTCAGAGACACTGGCTAACTTTTTTTTTTTTTAATGCATACGACATGTCAAGCAGGGATTCTTTCAGGATCACTGCCACTGACAAGAACCAAGTGCCAATTTCCCTTCTTTCCAATTGCAGCGGCTCCAATCCAACGTTCTGTGGCTTGGAGATGGGGATTTTGGGGTCAGAGGAACCCAGCCAGTGGCTCTTGGGGGATGGGGGAAGTGCTGTTACCTGGAAGTAGGACTTCTGTGTTCCTCCCTATCCTAACTCTTATCAGCTTGGCCTGGGGTTTTAAGAGCCCCAGTGCTGAGCTCTACTGATCCTGATGGAATAAATGGACAGAGACAAACGGGTAACATCAAACGTGCACATTTAATTTACAGGTGAAAAAAAGAACCCTTTTTCTGCACACCGTGAATAGGTCAAAACTGTCATGATCCCACCCCACCCCCCTTCCTCCTGCTTTTCCACCTGGTTTCAGCCCACAAATAGAGCTGAAAGAGGGATTGAGTTACAGCCACAGACTTGAAAGGGAGCGTTTGTCCTTCTCAGGCTGGGCGGCTGCAGTCTTCACTCCTCCCCCCACCCCCTCCGCCACTATCTCTTCCCGCCCCATTGTTTTAGGGCAAAGCAAGTGGGAATCTGCAAAGTCACCCCTATGGAGGCTTTTGTTGAAAGAGAAACTTTGCATAGCCTAAAAAGGCATTGAATTAAGTAGGGATGTGAACTGAACACAGCGTTTGTTTGCACACTCGGTATCGCTTGAGGAGGGAAGAAGCCAGGGAAGAGGGAACAGGAGACGCTGGACAGCGTTTCCTGACACCAGCAAGTTCACAATGTGACCTTGACCTCTTGGATCCACTTTTCCATCCTTTAAAATAATCCCAGTCCTCACTGACTGATCTCTGCTTTCTCCAAACTCCTTAGAGGTATTTCTCTCAGCCACACAGGAAGATATACAATTAAATATTGCTTCATCTCATTGTCTGTTAAGGCAGGTCCTGTCATCCCCCAGAACCAGTAAGAGCTTCCAAGAAGGAAAGTTTCTCGTTTCTCATTTGAATACCTTATTGATCGGTGCATAGCAGAGCTCACTGAATGTTTATGGAACGAGAAAAAATGGAAGGGAAAGAGGGGAATAAGATGAGAAGCAGAAAGGAAGAGGAATACTTCTTCACTGAAAAATGAAAGTGATTGTGCTAATCCACTCACTGGACAAGGCAAAGGAGGGCAGAGTGAGCCCTCCTGGAGCCCGTCCCAGCTCTCTGGACTAGCCCAGGGGTCCTAGTCCTCAGCAAAGAAGCTGCTGAATGGCAGGAGAGCAGTCATCTCACCTCAGATCATGCTGCAGCCAATAACTGACTGATAACATAATAAAAATAAAACAGCCACCTGTGAGCTGATTCCAGCTCCTGCCGGCAGACTTAGGTGTAGGGGTTTTGTTGTTTTCGTCATGATTTCTGCAGAAGGAACCCTGGTGGTACAAGAGGTTTAGTGCTCAGCTATTAACTCAAAAGTTGGCAGTTGGAACCCACCCAGAGGTTCTGTGGCAGAAAGTTCCAGCAGCCTTCTCCCATAAAGATGAATCCCTAAGAAACCCTCTAGGGCAGCCCTATCCTGTCATACAGTGTTGCTATGTGATGACACTCATTCAATGACATCTAACAACAGATCATGAGACTTTTCTTCTACAACACCACTGGGGCAGGTCAAACCATCAGCCTTTAGGTTAGTTGTTGTTGTGGTTGTATACTACTGAGTCCTAATCAACCTATTGCGGGTGATCCAGTGAGTTTTCAGAGGTGGTAAATCTCATGGGAGGAGACTGCCCAACATTCTACCGTGGAGCAGCTGGTGGATTCAAACTGCATGCCTTTGGGATTGCAGTGCAGCTTCTTACCGCTAGGCCACCAGAGCTCCCTTTCAGGTTGTTGTTGCTGTTGTTGTTGTTGTTGTTATGTGCCCTCGAGTCGTTTTCGAAGCATAGCGACCCTATGTACAACAGCCCTAAACCCTGCTCTTTTCTGTCCCAATCTCATTGCCTCCGACACACCCATCCCAATTACCCCAGTCACTGAATCAATCCACCTCATAGAGGGTCTTCCCCTCCTGTGCTGTCCCTCCACTCTACCCAGCATGATGTCCCTCTCCAAAGACCTGTGTCTCCTTACAACATGTCCAAAGTATGTCAG
>NW_006399840.1:2755917-2759521 GCF_000299155.1 Elephantulus edwardii | reverse complement strand
TTTGCAATGAATAAGTCATTGATTGTGCAAAATTCAATCATTCTATCTCCAGCTTCATTTCTGTCACCAAGTCCATGTTTCCAACTACTGATTCTTCTTCCCTGTTCCCAACTTTTGCGTCCCTTTCAGGTTAGTTGTTGTTATTGATTACCATCGAGTTAGGCACGTCTCATAGTGACCCTATGAACAAGACCTGAAGCCTTTATATAACTATCATCATTTCATGTTAGTAGTCAAATGCAAATCATTTGCATTACCTAAGAATCTGAGCTGACATTTGGGTATAAAAGACAGCTCTTTGTCTCAAAGTAGCAACACTTTTTTAAAAAATAAAATGTTTATTTTATACTGGTTTGCTTACAAAGTTTGTATATATTGTTTTTCACACCAAATCTTTCACATTTCCTTTACTCACATTTCCTTCTATCCATCAAATTGTGTGACCCTATGATCCTTCTGCCCATTCTCACCCCTCTGCTTCTATCCTGCCCCCCTTGGATCCTTGTACACATTTTACTAGTTATCTTTCTATTTCTGCAATAATGGTCTTGTATAGTATTTGTCCTTATGAGACTGAATTAGTTCATTATTAGCATAATGCTCTCCAGTCCTTCCCAAGTTTTGTAGTAATCTTTAAAATCATTCCTCCTGCATGCTGCGTAGTATTCCATCATGTACGTGTACCACGATTTCCCAATCCATTTGATTGTGTTTGGACATTTGGTCTGTTTCCATGTTCTTGCAATGGTGTAATGCAGTAACAGCACTTTTGACTCTTGTTGTTGTTGTTGTTGTTGTTGATGATGTTGTTATGTGCTGTCACAACCCTATGAACAATAGCTCTGAACTGTGCTCTATCTGGAACTCATCTCACTGTTTCTAACACATCTACCCCATTACCCCAGTTACTGTGTCAGTCCATCTCATCAAGGATCTTCCTCTCCTGCACTGACCCTCCTCTCTTCCAAGAATAATGTCATTCTCCAAGGACTGATCCCTTCAGACAACATAAGTATGTGAGATAGAGTCTCAAAATCCTAGCCTCCAACTCTCCAGGACAGACATGTTTGTTCTCTTGACAATCCAAGGTATGTTCAATACTCTTCTGAAGCACCACAACTCAAAGGCATTAATTTTTCTTCTGTAATTAGTGACTCTCTAATACAGAATATACGAACCATTTATAGTTTCCAAGGATATAATCTTTACAGAAGCCGATTGTTCCATCTTTATCTCATGGAGTGACTGGTGGATTCAGACTTCTGACATTAGAAACCAAGCAAGCATTTAATCATCATGCCACCATGGCTTTCTCCACAGGGACTACTGCTTATAAAGTCCTGTGGAGACAATCTATAACATGGGTCACAGTAAGTCAACATCCACTAGGCAGACTACAACAAGGGTTTTCCACATGATGTAAATTATTTTTTCCCCAGATTAGTGGAACTCTACAAAATTTCCACACATTTAAATTAGTCCTTCTTCTTGTTATTGTCATGTGCCATCGAGTCTCTTGCAACTCATAGTGATCCTATGTACAAGAGCCCTAAATCCTGTTCTATCCTGCGCCAACTTCACTGTCTCCAATACACCTATTCCCGCCATTCCAATCACTGAATCAATCCATCTCATTGAGGGTCTTCCTCTCCTGTGCTGTGCCTCCACTCTCCCAAACGTGATGTCCCTCTCTAAGGACTGGTCCCTCCTTGCAACATGTCCAGGTATGTCAGACAAAGCTTCAGAATCCTTGACTCCAAGGAGCAGCCTGGCTTCACCCTCTCTAGACCTGTTTGTTCTCCTAGCAGTCCATGGTATATTCAACACTCTTCTCCAGCACCACAGCTCAAATTAGTCTTTACAAAATTAAATTTTAAAAAATTAATAATAAACCTTTATCTCTTCCTGTGTGTTGTACATCCTCAAAAGGCCATTTGTGGAAGCTGGCTTCATTTGAAGACAACAAAGAGGCTACATGAGTTATCTCCTAGAATCTTGGTGACACCACAAGGTTACAGATTTCTCAGAGGAGGGTGGGGCTGGGCCCTGCTGAGTGCCCTTCTACACATAAACTGCCGGTGTCTGAGACATTGGGATTATATTTTCCTACTTTCCTTCTCTCCTGTGAGCACCTAAAAGGTACTTAAAAACTCAAACTCACTATCTTCAAGTGGATTCTGACTCAGTGAGCCTTTTATTTAGCTGCAAGACATACTATGAACTCCGCCACTAGACTGCCACTAAGTCTACATGTTGTTGTTGTTGATTGCCGTCAAGTCAAACATGACTCATGAACAAAAGACCTGAACCCTGTTCTATAATTAACATTGTTTCTCTATGTTCATAGAGTTTCCAGAGGAATAGTGTTTAGGAAGAAGATGCCACTCCTGCTTCCAAGCCTGTCTCAGTCTGGGAGCTCCACTAAACATTGTCCACCATGGGTAACCATTATGGAATCTGATACATCAGTGGTACAACATTCAGCATCACAGCAACCCCAAGTTACCTAGTACAGCAAACTGACATACCAGTGCTGTACCTCTTAGAAGAATGTTCATGTCAAACACAATTAATACGAGGCCCAAAGGCCCAACCAATTTTTAAATACAAAGCCCTTCCACCAGCTCCTTGTTGACTCTGAACAAAAGGCTTTCAACCCACAGCTCATTGTTAGCCAAATTTAGCAAATCAAATCAGCTCACACAAGATTGTGGGGCTACATTGCATAATGTTTATCAAAAGAAAAATTCAATTTCTCAAAGCTCAATTCTATTGTGAAATTCAACACATAGAGTCATGTGTGTGATCAGCCTGAGTTCAGCTATTAGAAACTGTTGAATACATACTCCTCATTCAGTTACTCTAAGCTTGGATATTTGGGGTTCTGGGGTTCCTTTTTGTTGTTATTATCTACTTCTTGTTGTTAGGTGCTATTGGGACAACCATGATTTACAGCAACCTTATGAACAACAGGTCAGAAACTTGCCCTAGCCTATACCATGCTCACGATCTCGGGCATGCTTGAATTCATTGTTACAGTCTCTGTGTCAATCCATCTCATTAACTATGTGAGGAGAACCTACAAAAAGAGCTGTAGAACAAAGGCAAGGTCCCAGAATACTGCTGTATCTATAAAGCAAGGCTGAGAGCCCAAGGACGGTGGGAGAGGACTACTCTGAAAAGACTGGAGAGGGAGAAGGACATTTTGTTTATCAGAGATTTAAGAGGAGGAAGGAATAGACTTAGACTCAGGATCTGGGACATTTTATTTAAGGGATCCTTGCATTTCACCAATCAGAAGTCCCACTATCATACATCAGACATAGAATACCCTGCCAGGGTGAACAGTCAGGGTCGATGAAAGAGCATTAGTCTTAGTGGCAGGCAGACCTGACCTTCAATCCTGGTTACGTTGCTTGCTGGTATTTTTTTTTCAGTATTATAGAATTTATTTAAGTAGTATTCACATGTAGATAACAGAAAGGGCAACTGAGGTTGAGCTTTCAGGTATGGAAATACAAAGGAAGAGAAATAACATCCAAGCAGATATATGCCCACCCATGTTTATCTCAGCTTTGTTCACAATAGCAAGGAGTTGGAAACA
>NW_006399840.1:2749362-2753973 GCF_000299155.1 Elephantulus edwardii | reverse complement strand
GGGGGCCGAGGGCAGCCCGCCCCGGGTAGAGGGCCGCGACGGCTGAAGTAGTCCCCTTCCAAAAAAGAAGAAGAAAAAGTGTGTGTGTGCGTGTGTGTGTGTGCACCGCCAAATTGGATCTGACTGGTACAGAAGACTGCCCCTCCCTCTCCAGCAGAGCATGAAGTAGAGTCTGGGTTTCCCTTTTACCCCCCAGGTGCCTGTCGGGGCCTGGGTTTCAGCTGTCCGGACCACAGCAGTGGGCAACGAGCTTAAAGCCCCTGATGGCTCTGGGCACTGACTCTCACCAGTGGCTATGGATGAAGTCACAGGCGATTTTCAGCCAGCGCCAGACTTGCTGGTATTTTGTCTTTAGCAATCACATAACCTCTCTGTATCTCAGTCTTTGAAACAAAAAAGAAATAAATAAATAAATAAATAATTAGTTTAATTCCTTTTTGAAGGCTCTCATGAATAATTAATAAAATAGTCTACATGAATGGAGCCAGCATAGCACTTTCTGTATAGTAACTGCTCAATAGAGGGGGAGCTACACTATGAGAAGGAGTCCTATTGGTACAGTGCTTAAGTGGTTGGCTACTATCCTAAAGGTTGGTAGTTCAAACCTGCCTCCAGCTTCATGAGAGAAAAGAACTGCTGACCTGCTCCAATAAAGACTACAGCCTAGGAAATCCTATGGGGCAAGTCTGTGGTGTCATATAGAACCGCCATGAGTTAGAATGGTACACACCACTACTATTCCCAAGACAAGCTAATGCAAATACATTGTTGTTGAATCTATTCCTCCATAATAGCACTATATTGGGCTTCTGTAGCTATTAATCCCATGAGAGAGGATTTCCCATCTGTCTTCCTTAGAGCAGCTGGTAGATTCGAACAGTGAGAAAGACAGGGCCATTGAATTAGCAGTGCAACTCCCTACAGGCTGGGTCACCAGAGTTCCCTCCATCAAGACAATGAAGCCAAAAAAAAAAAATGGAGTCAAAATAAAAACAGAAGATTCTTATGGTTGCAAGCATGGCTATGGCCCTACCTAACCCTCACTTAACTCTTAAGTAATCTTTTGCGTTCTTACCTGAACTTTTTCTTTAAAGATAGGCACCACAGATGTTGCTAGTAATGTAAATAATTTAAGCATAAGTAAAAAGAAAAAAAATATTAAGGGGCTTGGTTTCATGACAGCTGAGTTCCAGTCCCAAAGCTGGTGTTTCCTAGTCTGATCTTCTGCAAGCCACAAAACCTCCCCGTGCTTCTGTTTCCTCGTTTCTGAAACGGGTCAGGGGAAGGGTTGGGCAGGGAAGAAGAAAAGGATTTGATTAATCTAGATGATTCATAAATCTCCCAGACTAGAAAGTGTATGTTGCTATGGCCTGAATGTGGAAATATTCACTCATTCATGCTTTTGAATGAATAAAAAATAAAATAAGTACACATTTATTTCAAATGCAAACGAAGACTTTAATGTGTTCTCATTTCACTAGTGTCTGTTCTCTAATTCAAGTTTTAAGAAATGTGGTTTCCATGTCTTCATATATCTTGAGGCAGTTTCTCCTTCCTCCAAGCCAGCACAGAAGTCTGCTTCTGAAAAGAAATGAAGAGATAAGGATTAAAAAATTCAAAATCCCCTAGGATGGGTCTCTGCTAGACATCCCTTCCTCAGCTCTATTGCCTGTGACTTTCTCAGCTGAGCCTGCTCTCTCCCAAGAAACCGTGGTGCCCAACCCTCCTGGTGCCCAACCCTCCTGGGCCATGCCTGTAATTGGAAGAACACAATGCACATGCCTGCAGCAGAACCTCTCTGCTAAAAATATCCTGCATTCCTGAGCAAATACAAAAGCTCTCTCCTCAAGTCCATGGACAGCCAAGCTAAAAACAGTAACCGGCAGCTTCAAATGGTAACGGTAACAAAGGTACACGGGCCTGGGAACAGCATGCCATTCTGAGCCATCTGCCATCTTGGCCCTCCCTGGCTCCCTTCTTCCCAACCGTGATCAGCATGGCAGTGCAGGGTTTCTACAGCAGTTGGGACAAGGGAACTTTGCTTCTTGGATTGGAAGAACAGAGTTGACTGACTGATGAAGGAGAGGCAAAGATTGCCTCTGTGTACATCCACTGGCCCTCACGTTGCTGGCCCGAGGTCCGGAGGGTGTTGAGAAGATGTGGCAGAGACAAAAGAGGGTGAGGAGTCCCCGGGCTGTAGAAAAATGGGGCTGCTTACTACAGAAGTCTAGGGGCAGAGTGTCAGCAGTGAAAAAGAAAATACTGGATTCACTCAGTTCAAAGTGGCCCAATTTCATCTCCTCCAGGAAGACGCCAAGCACCTATGTAACTATCTAACTCTTTAAACACACACACACACACACACACACACACACACACACACACACACATCAATAACCAACTAACTCTCAAACTCATTAGTGGTAAGTCAGAACCAACTCATGACTGATCCACCAACTGTAAATCATATCAGAGGAGATTGCCCATCTTTCTTCTAAGGAGCAAACTGATGACTTTAAACCACTGAAGAGATGCTGCCTTTGGGTTTGCAGTACAACTTCCTACAGACTAAAGCGCCAGAGCTCACCTATCCAACTCTATTCTTCTGCTAACACACTCCCCCAAATTACTGCTTTCAGAAAGCCACCCACCCACTCCCTCATCATGAATGAATTGTACCTGTTTGTGTGGTCCAGTGGTCTTGCTGCATACCCTGCTGTCATTACATCGTTCCCCCTTTTAAAAAAATTGTTATTTGTGTGAAAATTTTAAAACATATGGAGGGGTTTTTCAATCATTCATGCATATTTGTTCCATGTACTTGATTACAATACACACAATATCTGGTCATCATTCATTTCACTTGGTTTTCTCCTTCATCCATCCCAATAAGTGTTCATTGTCTATCAATTAATTTTCTACTCCCTGCTTTCCCTCCCTGGCAACCATACTAACTCAATTCTCTCTGTACATAAACCACTCTAGCTTTTTTCTAATAGTAGCCTTATACAGTATTTGTCATTTTGTGATTGACTCATTTCACTTAACATAATATCCTCTAGACTAATCCACGTTTTATTGTGTTTCACAAATTCTTCATTGTTTTTCAATACTGTATTGTGTGACTATATCATAGTTTCTCTATCCATCCTCTTGTTGATGGGCACTTAAAGTGTTTCCATCTCTCTGCTGTTGTAAATAATGCTGCAAGAAGCATGAGTGTGCATACATGTGTTCGTGTCTCCATTCTTATTTCTTCAGGGTATATTCCTAAAAGTGGAATGACTGGATCAAATGGTGCTTCTCTTTCAGATATTTTCAGATATTTGCATTTCAAATTACTTTCTATAGTTTTGATGCCATTTTCTATTCCCACTAGCAGTCCATGAAGAGTTCCAATCTCTCAACCCCCCAAAATATCATTTGTTGTTTGCTGCTTTGTTGAGCTTTGCTATTGGTACTTCTTAAACCAAATACAGGTTTCCCATGAGCACAATTAAGTGTTCTGAGATGTTAGCCACAATTTGTTGTGATCCACAGAGTATAATGTCTTTGCACAGTCAATGAAGCACAGATAGGTATTCCTCTGGTGCTCTATGCTTTCAGCCAAGGTCCACCTGACATTGGCTAGAATATTGCTAGTGTCATGGCCTCTTCTAAATTCAGCTTCCATTTATGGCCATTCTCTGCCAGTGTATTGTCCCAGTTGTCTGTGGATAATCTTCAGTGGGATTTTGCTTGAGTGTGATATTAGTGTTATTGTTTGGTAATTTCCAGTCTATCAGATCATTCTTTTTTGGAATGGAAATAAATATGGATCTCATCCAGTCAGTCGGCCATGTAGTTAGTTGTCCTTAAGATTTCCTGACACAACATGGTGAGCATGTCCAGTGCAGCCTCTGTTTATTGAAATATGTCAATTAGTATTCCATCAATTTCTGGGGTCTTGTTTTTGCCAATTCCTTCAGAGCAGCTTGAACTTCCTCCTTCATCACCATTGCCTCTGTTTCAGGAAATCCTTCTGTGTCAGCCAACTCTTTTTGGTACAGAGGCTCTGTATACCCCTTCCATCTTTTTTTTTGGTGCTTCCTGGATCAATCAGAATTCTGTCCAAAGTATCCTTAAGAATTGCAACTCAAGGCTTGAATTTGGTTTTCAGTTCTTTCACCTTGAGAAATGTTGAGCAAGTTCTTCCCGTTTTGTTCTCCAACTCCAGCTCTTGGCACATTCTCTTATAATATGTTGCTTTGTCTTCTTTAGCTGCCCTTTGAAAGTCTTTAACTTTAGCATTCTTCTCATTGTTTGGCTTCTTGACACTCTGATGCAATTTTCAGTTTCTTCTGACATCCATTTTTGAGGTATTTTTTTCTCATTCTTTGTAGATACCTTTATCTATCTTTATGGACATCTTTGATGTCCTCCCACTACACATCTGGTCTTGATCATTGGTTTTCAATTCTTCAAATCTGTTTCTAAGATTATTTTAAAGAAAAAAGATTCAGATGGAGTATACCCAAGATCATATTTTGGTTCTCATGGACTTGTTTTTGTTTTCTTCAGCTTTAACTGAACTTGGACATGAGTAAATGATGGTCTCTTCCACAGTCAGCA
>NW_006399840.1:2728049-2748842 GCF_000299155.1 Elephantulus edwardii | reverse complement strand
CACTGTTATCAATTGTGCTTAGCCGTAGATGTTCATATCCTTGAAGATGTATCATGGAAGTGTTACAGCCTAGAAGATACAAATTTAACTAACAAGTTTTTACTACAAATATTGAGCTTCTCCAATTACTTCTTCCACAGATGTGGTCAGTCTGATTCTTGTGCAGCCCATCAGGTGACGTTCATGTGTAAAACTGACCTTTGTGTTTTTTTAAAAAAGGTGTTTGGAATAAATCATTGAACATACAAAATTCAATCACTCGATATCCAGCCTCATTTCTGTTGGAAAGATCATATTTCATTTCTATCCCTTCTTCATACTCTATCATTTGCTCCTCATTGTTTTCAATGTTTTCATTCCAGTCACCAATTATTATTAATGCATCTTTGCGTCTTGATTGCAGGTTTGGTCAATTTCAGACTGCAACAGTTGAGAGAAATCTTCCATTTCCTCCTCTTTGGCTTTAGTTGTTGGTGCACATATTTGAATAACAATTGTATTAACAGGTCTTCCTTGTATATGTATGGATGGCAGTCTATCATTCACAGCATGGTAATATAAGATAGATCTTGAACTTGTCCTTTTCACTATGAATGCAACATCATTCTTCCTCAGTTTTTTATTCCTGGCGTAATAGATTTCATATTTGTCTGATTCAAAGTAGTCAATGTCAGTTCATCTCCGTTTACTGATGCCTAGATTGCCTATCTTCATACCTCCGTTTCATTTATGACAATTTCCAGTTTTCTTACATTCACACGTTGTATATTCTACGTTCGAATTATTAAAGGATGCTTTACACTGTTTCTCCTCATTTTGAGTGACTTCCAGTCTGGGATCTACTTCTAATACTATATTCCTCTATTGTTCATGTGGTTTTCAGAGGCCTGTTATTTCAGAAGTGGATGGTCAATCCTACTTCGCAGTCTGTCTTTATCTATAAGTGTAAAGAGCCCTGGTGGTGCAGTGGTTAAGTATGTAACAGCTAAAAGAAAAGTGGAGGTATGAACCCAACTAAGATTCTGAGGGGGAAATCTCTGTCTATAGGCTCTTATTTGTTGTAATTACCTCAGTAGCATAACAGAACGAAAACAACCTTTTGTGGGATCAAATTGTTGTCAGTCAAGTGCTCAACTATTACACCACCAGGGCACCTTTCAAGCCTTTACCAGTATTAATTGCTTACTCTGAAAGACCTTTCTTCCTTCAATCATGCCTGTTTTGCAGTGAATCAATCGTTGTATGGCCCTTCAAGCCATAGTCCTCCAGTGTGTGAAATGTTGTCAATCCTGGCCACTGTGCCTATGCTTATGGTTCCATTTGAGGGTAAATTCAGACCTGGCAATGTTAGTCAGAAGATACCTCAGGCTGATGTCTGACCACCGATGTGGAACTTACTGGCCTGCACAACTATGTAAGTCAACTCCTTAATGATTCGTGAGTTCAGTGACATGCTGCAGTACTGGGGAAGCCAGGTGCCAATTGTCCCTAACCTCCATGTGCTCACTTCTGTATCTAATAATTACTTTTATGTATCAAACGAGATTGATTCAAGACATATTCTACACTGGTATGGTCTCATTAGCTCAGCAAAGAAACCTTTTTTCAGAAATGAGATTGCATCCCTCGTACAAGGTCTAGCTCTCCAACACATATTGGGGGTAGGAGATAATTGAATTCTTAACAGTTTCTTTGAGAAGAAAATATTGAACCTATAATTACTTTTCTTCAACCAATACCACTGAGATCCTACCGCATGTGAAACTCTTCACAAGTTTGTGTCATTTAACCACTCACAGGAGAGCAATCGGTCGGTGCCCGACGGTACAGGTAGTTTACCTGTCAGAGTCCAGACTAAATGCCCGCCAAATAAGACTCCAGGTTTGCGCACTCTCTCTCTCTCTCTCTCTCTCTCTCTCTCTACTTCCTGCCCCTCCCTGCACTACAAACGTATGCCATTTCATGTCTAGAGTTCCAGAACCCCCCATATTTCTTACTGGCCGATGGCAGCCAGGGCAGGAGCAGCTGTGAGAGCGCTGGTGAGGGAAGGGGCTGGGCACGCAGGCACAGCTGCTCTTCTGGGGCACTGGGAAGAAGAAGGCCTCTCCTGGAAGCCCCACAAGCACCCACGGGTGAGTTAGGATCTTCCCTGATCCTCAGCGAGAGGAGCAGCTGCACTGCTTGCTTTCTGCTTGTGTGTTTTACAGAGCTGTGAGGCACAGGAAAATCCCCCGTAGGCCAGCAAGTAGGCACGGAAATAAATACTTAAAGTCGAAGTTGGCCTGGCTTGCCAGAGGGTGGAAAGAGCAATAGCAAGTCCGCAGAGGAAAGGGGCAGCAGGCAGAGCTCAGTGAACAGTGGGCAGCTGGCCCTCAGTGTCGTCCAGCCCATCTCTCAGCAACCACGCTCCATTCCTCACACAGTGATCCCCAACTTTCCTCCCAGGTGGTGAAGACCTGGGGACAGAAGAGGAGACTGAAGTGCCGGAGGGCAAATCCACTATCCATCCCCTCTAGGAAGTAGAGGACAGTGCCTGCAAGCAGCTCAGTTGGGGATACACCTTCAGGGCCAAGTCTTAGACTCTGTACTCAGATTGCCTGCGGTGAGGTTACCGTTCAATCCAGGTTCCTCCAAGCCCTACACCTTCCCCAGTTCCTCTTCCAACCAGTCCACAGCCCCTGACCCACACCAGGTATCCTAACACGTCTGTCTTTTGCTCAGCTGACTCTCTCTCCCATGCTCTAGATCTAATGCTCTCTAGTCTTCTCGGTGACATGTGTCTACGACTCCACCATTCTTCCTGGTCCTTCACCTCTCCCTCTCTGCTTACTCCTTCCCAACACCATTTAAAAACATGCTCTGGTATTTTCCTTTTATACTGGATAAACTTCTCTTGACTCTTGAGTCAGCCTCCATCCCTTTACCCATGTGCAAGCAAACTTCTTGAGAGATTTATGTGATGGTTAATTTAGTTTGTCAGGTTGGCTAGGTTATGGCTACCAGTTATTTAGTCAAACACACTAATCTAGCTGCTCTTCCTGAGCAGAGATGTGCAGTCAAAGCAGTTGGCCTTAAGTAAGTGCTTTCCATAATGCCATGTCATGATGTAATAATGAAATCATCTTTCATTCAATACAACGTAGGAGCCACTGAGTGCAAACAGCTACTGCCTTGGACTACTAACTGGAAGATAGCTGGTTCAAGTCCAGCCAGAAGCATCCCAGAAGGCAGGGATAGAAACTTACTTCTAAAAACTCAAGGATTGAAAACATTATGGAGCATATTTCTACTTTGGCATGTGTGAGACACCATCAGTCAGAATTTGCTTGCTGCAGAAAATCAAAGACTACAGCCTTCAAAATAGATTGCATCTCAACTTCATGAAAACAAAGGTCCATACTACTGGGTCAATGGACAATATCATCATGGAGGAAATGCTGATTTCTTCCTCTTTAGATCCCTTGATATAAGCAGTCAGAAGATCATGAGGTGTGTTGCTTTGGGCAAGTCTGCTGTCAGAGACTTCTCTAAAATGCTAAGGAGCAATGATGTCAGTTTGAAGACTAAGGTGAACCTGCTTCATGCTGTGGTATTTTCCATTACTTGCTATGTATCTGAGAGCTGAACCAGGAATAAGGATGACAGAAGAAAAAAATGGTACTTTTGAGTTGTGGTGTTGGATAAAAAGTACTAAATAGTTTACAGACTGTCAAAAGAATGAACAAGTATGTCTTGAAAAAGAGACAGCTGGAGTGGTCCTCAGAGGCAAAGATGGTGAAGCTCTGTCCCTTATACTTTGCACCTGTTGCTAGGAAAGGCTATTTCTTGAGAAAGGAAAGATGGAGGGTAGGTAAAAAGAGAGAATACCCCCCAACATAATGGATTGACACAGTGACTGCAGCAATGGGCTCAAGTGAATCAGAGATAATGAGGACGGCAGGAGATAGGACAGGATTCAGATCTGTTGCCCATCGGCTGCTATGAGACATACTAGACTCAATGGATTAACACAACAGAACACAAGTTTGCCTTACGTAGTGTAATATAAGGCAGCGCATTCAATCAGTCGAAAGCCTTAAGAGCAAAGTGAGGTTTTCCCCGGGTGTAGTCACATGATAAACTTGGGCAGAACTCACACACCTCCCTTTCTATCTTCTTACCTGTGCATCTTGGGATATAATCACAAGCCTCCAAGAGTTCCCAATGTTTTGTCTGAGCTACAGATTTCTCAGACCCCTATAACCACAGGAGCAAATTCCTTGAATTAAATTAATCACTCTCTCTTTCTCTCTGTGCATGTTTGTATATCTCATTGGTCTTCTTTCACTAGAGATCCGGCGTAATTATTGTCTGCTCTCCCTCATCTTCCACTCTTCCTCCTTTCCACATTCGGAAACCTAACCATTCCACTACCCTTTCATGTTCCCCTGAACCTGCGGGGCTGGTGGGCGGCGTAGGATGAGAAAGCCAGTGTGAACTTTCTGCAAAAAATGACCACCTCATCATCCTCCCCTTAACTCAAAGACTAAATTGCAAAAGTATAAAGAAATGCTCCTGTAATGAGCTGTGGGGAATTGCAATGCTCAATTATTTTTTTTTCTGTGCAAGAGCAAGAGTCTTGATCAGAAGAAGTACTAGATGACCACAAGAGCCACAGACAAGTCACAGAGGACAGCAGACCACCACGTTCAAAAGGTCCTTACATTTACAGTGTGCGGCAACAGGAGCAAACAACTCGAAAACTCATTACCACTGAGTCAGAACCAACTCCTAGCTGACCCTCCAGCAAGTTCCTGAGGTGGTAAATCCACAGGAGATTGTCCATGTTTCTCTTAGGGAGCCGCTGGTGGATTTGACCTTCCAAAGAGACATGGAGTTGACTGTACAACTCTCCATGGATGATGCCACTCGCGTCCCCAGGATGATATTTAATCAAGGAAATATGACTATTCAAATGGGGAGAACACTAAATTAGCAGTGGATTGAGAGAGGACTGACAGAGGATTGAAAACTTCTGCATGGCTATGTGGAAAGGAAAAGGGATTCTTCCTGGAGTGATAATAATTATTTTTCTTTAAAAAAAAACAACCCAAAATAAACTTTTAGGAAACTGTTCTAGAACTATGGAGATTTTAAAGATGTTGCAACATTGCTCTTCCCTCCATCTCCCCACGAAACACTCTGTGAACACTACAAGGCTCACTACTGCATTAGTATGAGTGGATTGAGGGAGGGAGAGCTCAAAGACAAAAATAAGGGGACAGCTGACATCTGGGTTACACCAGCTATAACAGGGAGGAATAACAAGTGAATTCAGCAAAAAATGTTTTATTTCCACATCTATTGTCAAGTCTAATTATTGGTTGAAATTAGAGGTTCTGCCCTGATCATGGCCATGAATAAATAAAAAATATGTTTGAATTTCAGCAGATGTAATTGAATTTCACTTATCTTTCCCATCTCGGGAAAGAAAGAAAAGATCCATCTAGCCCTTTTGTACACTGACATCTAGACTTAAGGCACAAAAACTTCCTTGCTAAATGACCAAAAGAAATGTAAGCCGGATCAGAATTCCTGAAGTCCATTCTTGGCTATAGAAGTTCTGCACGTTGCCAAGGCAGAATTCAAACTCAGCAAGATGATGTCAACTGTAGGTGCAGTTTTCCTTTGTATACTATTGTTGTTAAGCGTCATCAAGTCACTTGCAACTCATACCAACCCTATGTACAACAGCTCTGAACCCTGCTCTAACCTGTGCCAATCTCATCATCTTGACACACTCACCCCATTATTCCAGTCACTCAGTCAATCCATTTAATCCAGAGACTTCTCTTGCACTGTCCCTCTACTCACTCAAACATGATGTCCCTCTCTAAGGAGTGGTCCTACTTGCAACATGTCCAAACTATGTCAGATGGAGCATCAAAACCCTTGTGTCCAAGGAGCAGCCTGGTTTCACCCTCTCCAGGATGAACTTGTTTTCTCTCCTAGCAGTCCATGGTGTTCAATACTCTTCTCCAGCACCACAGCTCAAAGGCATCAATTCTCCTTCTATCCTCCCTAGTCACTGTCCACCTTTCTGAGGCGTAACAAGTAATTGTGAAAACCTTTGCACACTACACGTTTGTAATAAATACATATATAACCATAGAGTAACATAAAACAGGAGCCTAATTTGGGCCATTTGTCTCTAAGCAGCACAAATCACTCTGTTAACTAAAACACTGAAGATTCAATTTCTCCAGGGTTGCCCCAGAAGACAAGTCCAGCATCTACTTCTTAAAAACCAGCCACTGAAACCTTAGGGAGCACAATTGTACTCTGATACATAGTGGTCAACATGAGTCAGAATCAACTCCAAAGCAACTGGTTTGTTTTGCTTTTAGATTGGGCCAAGGACTGCAAGTTGTATCCAAATAAATACAAAATATATAAAGACATGGTTTCTGTGCTTGAGAAGTCCATTTGTTAATGTCTGTAAGGACTTGTTGTTCTTCTTCTTGTTGTTATGTGGCATCTAGTCATCTGTGACTCATAGCTACCCTGTGTACAACAGCCCTAACCCCCTCTCTGTCCTGTGCCAATCTGTGTCTGACACTCCAACCCCCATTACCTCAGTCACTGAATCAAGTCACCATAACATCTAGGGTCTTCCTCTCTTGCACTGTCCCTCTACCCTCCCAAGCATAATGTCCCTCTCCAAGGACTGGTCCCTGCTTGCAACATGCCCAAAGTATGTCAGACAAAGCTTCAGAATCTTTGCTTCCAAGGAGAAGCCTTGTCTCGCTCTCTCTAAGACAAACCTATTTGTTCTCCTGGCAGTCCATTATATATTCAATACTCTTCTCCAGTACCAAAGCTCAAAAGTATCAATTTTCCTTCTATCATATCTAGTCATTGTCCAGCTTTCTGATGCATAGCAAGTAATTGCAAAAAGCTATGGCCTGGATCAGGCACACCTTAGTCTCCAGACTAACATTGTTGTTTGTCAGTACTTTGGAGAGGTCACTAACAGCAGAGTTTCCCAAAGCAATTTGTCTTTTAATTTTGTGGCTCCTGGCACCGAGTGTTGACTGTGGAGCCAACCAAACTAAAGCTGCTAATAATCTCAATCTCTTCCCCATGTATCATGATGCTGCCAGTCAGCCCAGTAGTGGGAATATTTGTCTTCTTGATATTGAGCTTCAATCCACATTGAAGGCTGCAGTCCTTGACCCTGTGCAGCAAGCACTCCAGGTTCTCCTCCGTTTCAGCAAGCAGGGTTATGTCATCTGCATAAGTTTTTGTTTTGGAGGTTTTTTTATACTTCTGGTGTTTTGTTTTGTTTTCATTTTATACTAGCTTATTCACAAAATTCAAGTACATTGTTTTCAAGAACAGATTCTTTCCACTTCCCTCACCCCTCCACCCATCAAATTGTACAGCCCCAGGATTAATCCCCCCACCCCCTGCACATCCTCATCCCTCTGCTTTCACCCTCTCCCACCCCTCTTGGATCCTTATACCTTTTCTACAATAATGGTTTTATACAATATTTATCCTCACAGATTGTTGATAGATCTTCCACCAATCCTGATGCCACATTTCTCCTCATAGAGCCCAGCCTTCCAGATGATCTGTTCTGCATAGAGATTGAAAAGGTATGGAGATAGGACACATCCCTGGCATATACCCTTCCCAATTTTGAACCATGAGTGTTTCCTTGCTCTGTTCTGATGACTATCTCCTGGTCCAAGTATAAGTTTTACATAAGAAGAATATAACTCCATATGTATCAAGCTAATGTTGAAAGCCAAGTAAAAGATAGGCCAGGACATTACTCAGTTCCTTTTCCTATGGATTACTCTAAAATTTTACTTGAAAAGAACAGTCCGCCCATGTCTCAGGCCCCTCCTTCGCCTACCGCTGAATCGCTGCTTGCAATGTGCCAGCTTGGTCCTTCAGCTGCTACTTTTTTCCAGGCTCCCTGATTTGAGCCTGGTCTTCAGGTACTATATAAATATTCCTGCCCGCTCTAGCCAGCAGTAGTCCAAGCATCATGCTGCATGTCTGGTGGCAGATCGTTTTAACAGCACCGGGAGCAAGTCATTGGTTCAGCTGAGGAGATTGTTTAAAAATGTAAATATAATTTAAAAAAATAGTCTAAATGTAATGTCTCAACCAAATCAGACTTCCAACTGCAACTGGGTGGGACCTCTTCTGCACTGCAGGCTGTGACAAATTAACCTCTGCCTCCGTACTGATTCACCAAAAGGCATGCAAGCTATGGTTTTCAAAGCAGAATAAATATTCAAGAACTAAATTATTAGAAGTGACTGTGAGAGGTCATTCAACCCAGCTTCCTGCCCTCGACTGTATAATTTGGAGTGGCCCTCCTTTTTAGTGGAAAGATAAGAATCTTCCTTTTCAAGTGATGATCAGAAACAGGGTAATTAGTACACAAGTGGTATGCCCTGAATGTACGATAAGACTACAAAGGGAACAAATAAATATATACAATAAGAAAAATGCTTCTTCAAAACAAATATATCATCTCACCCCAGTAAGAATAGCAAAATTTAACAGAACAGCAAACATCAAATGCTGTTGAGGTTGTGGAGAAACAGAAACCCTTATTCACTGTTGGTGGGAGTGTAAAATGGTGTAACCACTATGGAAGGCTGTATGGCACTTTCTCAAAAAGTTGCAAATAGAAATACCATTTGACCCAGCAATTCCACTACTGGGAATTTACTCTAAAGAAACCATAACTGCCACTCAAGCAGATATATGTACACCCATATTTATTGTGGCTTTGTTCGCTATAGCAAAGAGCTAGAAACAACCCAAGTGTCCATCAACAAACGAATGGATAGAGAAGCTCTGGTATATTCATACAACAGAATACTATGCAGCATTGAAAAACAAGAAATGTATGAAATATTATGCAAAATGGATGCCCTAGAGGACATTATGCTGAGTGAAATATCTCAGTTACAAAAGGACAAATATTGCATAGGACCCCTGTTGTAAAACAGGACTGACATCAGGGTTGAGGGAAGACAGAGAAGGAGGGGAGGAATGATGTATACTCCATTGAAACAGATGAGGAAGAGAACCGTTTAGAAGGTACATATGATGAGGTGTTATTGTCATGACAGGAGTCCAGAATGAAGGCTTCACAGTGGAGTAGACTTAGGGGGGAGGGATTGCATAATAATGAAAGTTTTTCTTTTACTTTTCAAGGAGAAGAATGAATTGGAGGGTGGGAGTGGGCAGGGAGAAAAGTGCAACAATGAATGACTGGAAACCCTAAGTCTCTGTAAACTTTCATTAAAAATAATTTTTTTTGAAAAAAGGAAGAAAGGAAAATGCTTCTTGTACACAACTATTGGACACTTATTTGGTGCTAAGCATTCCTAGGTGACACAGTTAAACTCTTGACTACTGGAGAAAGTTTGACAATTCTAAGCCACCCAAAGAAAGATGCCCTGGAATTGCTTGGTCTGGCCTTTGAGTTAGCATCCCAACTCCCTAAAGACTATGGCATCAGACAGGGTGTTACACTCTAATACTCTATTATATAACCCTCAAAATAGATGCTAGGTTTCTACCCATTTTACAGACTCGAGAGGCAGAGCAATAAAAGTGTTGTTAGCTAATAAAAGGCAGAGCTATGACTTGATCCCAGAGACGGCTGATTCAAAGGCTCATGATCAGTGGTCTTCTTTTACCAGACATACAATGTATAGGTCTGAACTATACCGCTACCTTCAACAAAGAAGGATTCCATCAGGTCAATCAAATCAAGAGCCAGTCATCTGAAGCCCGATATTGGTCAAACACACTTAGACAAACATTCCACAGGAGTGAACTCCCATCTCCTCTATTTAGTCCACTTGTTAGGGTTCCATCAGACCATCAGCAGGTAGTTCTGGCCTCGTGCTCTCAGCGCTGTGTGAAAAGGCTGAACCATGCTAAACCTCCCACCCAGAGCCACGTTCTCATCTCACTCATGAGCCTCCATGTGCATGTTCTCTTGTTGGCTGTTTGTCTTTATGCGTATTCAATTGTGCCAATCTGTTTGCTGTCAAGAGATTTTAAACTGTTTAAGGGCAAAACCCATGTTTCTGTCTCTCTTATTCCCTGTCTACAAGCAGGTGATGCTCAATAAATACACACAAAGAGGCTCAATAAGCTTTTGATCCCAGATCTCAATGAGATCAGTTGAGCATAGGTATTTGATGGAAGTAAGAAAGGAAAAAAATCTAAAACAAACAATCCCAGTTAGAATATTAGATTGATTGGTTGGTATATATATTTTTTAAAGTGTGTTTGAACCTTGATTTTCCCTTTTACTGAATTATTTAAGCAATAGACAATCATGGTTCTTTACCTCCACAAAGGCTATAAACACTTTCACTTCCCCATGTACAATGAGCTTGGCCACTAAAAGAAAGACCAAGGTCAACGCAGCTTTGCTCTGAGTTTATGACTCTCAATAGAGTAGGAGGCAATACATCCAGGCAAGATTATCAAGCCCTCAAAACATGAGGTCTACAGATTCTTTGCAAAGTGTTTGTTTATGTGAAGAAAATTCCCTATGAGAAACCAGATGGGTAGATGCACCAAATATTGAAGACAGGCCTCAAGGCAAAGCAGGCAAACACACTCTCTGGTGTACACTCAACTCAGGAGTGATCTTCCAGCCGTTACGAGCAGAGTAATGTTCCACCAGAGTTTTCCAAATAGCAAACTCTTAGTCCGATGATTGCTTCTATCATTTGCCATATTTTTCTCTCCAAAAGCCTCTCGAGCTCCTACATGGTTAGCAGCTTTTATAGCCCGAGATAAGTGTCCGTCCCTTTTAATTTTCATTGTTGCATCTGCTTTGCCATTTCTCTGCAGCAGGTTGTATTACAACAGAACGATTAATGAGGAAATGGATGCAAACATTTTTATTTCAAATAGCAGCTCTCAGACAAGATCTGGAAAACGGAATCTAGCCATATGATTGTAAAAGGGGGGGAGAGGCCTTACCATCCAACGATTGGGCATTTTGCCATTATTTGTGAATAGCATGTAAATACAAACAACTTAACTGGGGTGGGGGGGAGATGTACATTTTTCATTTGTGTCTGGCTAATCATTTTTTTTATTATTAATTTGGTCCCTTTTATTTCACATAAATGTCATCTCGAGCACTAGACATCAACAAATAAGATCGTTTATCTTGCTGGGGAAAGCAAAACATTGCATTGCCATTCAGAGAAGGCAGCTGACGTCCCTACCGCACCACTAATAAAGAAGGCCTTCAGAACGAAAAATAATCATTTTCTATTACTTTCCACCGTGCTTCATCCATAAACACAGGGCCGCTGGTAATTGCATTTAGCAAAGAAGCATGCTCTGTGTATTACAATTTCCTGAAATGGAAAAAAATAAAACAAAACAAAATAAAAACTAACAACAAACCAACCACAACCCAACAACCAAACAAACAAAAAAGAACCCTGAAGGACACCCCAGATTGGAGGTTGAGACAAAAGAACAGGGGCAAAACCTGGGTTGTCCCAGTCTTAGATGCATAGTAATGATCTCTAGCCCTTCCTGGCCTGAGTGGACAGAATATGAGCAGTAGATTTAGAGGAAGCAAAGACCCAGACAGAGCGAGCGTGGGAACCCAAGCTCAGGCCTCAGAGTAGCTGCTAGTCGACCTGTGGCCTCTTGCACACACAGTGACCGTGATTCCAGGCGCGTTGGGCCACTGAGCTCGTTGTGTCCACATGCATGTGCGCGTGGGCCTCTCATTGAGGGCAGGCAGGCGCCATGGCTGCGCTTGTTAAGTCCAAGTCCGTGCAAGCCACAGACGCCACACTTTCCTGTTGCCGGAGCATTTGGCTGGCCTGCCCACGCTGCCTCCTCTGCCAAGCAAGGCACTGTCTCCACAGGAGAACGGTCCTGTCGATCTCTGCAGGAGTATAAGACTCTTTTTTTTTTCCAAGTAAAATGTTCCCCAACTCTGCAAGGGAGGTTGGCAGAACATTTCCAACTCTGGCCTGTCTTTTTAATACCCCTACAATAGCTCGGTTGGACTGAGACCAGCTGTTGGTACATTACCATTTGTAAATGCTTAAAACAGCTACTCCTTGTTTTCTTGGCAACACTGACTGTGGATAGGAAAAAAAAAAAAAGCAACCAACTCGCTCCAGCCACTTTCATTCAAACATTAAGAACCACTGACTGCCAGCTTTGGCATTCACAAGCCATTGTTTGCACAGCTTTCCTCAACAAGTTTCATGCTATCCCACTCTTCCTCACACACCCCCTCCCATAGAAAAAGAAGAAGAAAGAAAAGCAGTAGATAGAGTTCCAGTGCCCTTCTCCCAAACTCCAGCTCCCTCCAGCCATGTAGTCTTCATCTGAAAAAGATAACAGCTGAAATGAACGCCCTTTGTTCTGGTCTTCTTTTATCTCGTTTTGGCCCCCTCCCGGCTCTGGCTGGTTATCATTTTACAGGCGCTTGGCTGCAATCAGCCCCAGATCAGCATCTTCCAGATGACCAAGAGATTTTCCCAGTGACCTCCTCGCCCTGCATCCTGCTCTCTGAATGCGTGCAGTAAGGACTTCGCCTTTCCCAGGACTGGCAGGAGATGCCAGCTGGGGAGACAATTTAAGGGGTAGCGAGGAGGTGGCCAAAGTCCAAATCAACCCTCACAGATGGGACCACTCTGAAGAAAGGCTCTTTGTCTTGGGTCCACCTCACACCTCACCAAAGCTCTCAAATTTGCTTTTGCAACAAGAGTATAATTCCCAAAGTCAACACTCTGAAGAATGTTGTGAAGAATGTGTGAGGTCCCTGCCTGTGCCCCACTCCCACCCGGGCCCCCACCGAAGCTGCTGTTGGCAGGAGTGGCCTCCTGTGCCACATGCCCATCCAGCATCCGTGCTCCACATGCCTCGAGTGGTAGCAGCCCAGAACAGGCACTAACATGCTGACGGCTTGCAGCTGCGGGGACAATAGGCTCCATACGCCATCTCCCAGTTCCCGTGCCCTTCTGTTCTATGGCCTCCCCCACCAAGTGCAGTGGTGGCTGCATCTGTCTCTCTTCCTTTCGTGGGTTTTTGGACTCGAGAGGGAGAGAATCTGTCAGCGTCACACATGCTTTTGGAGTTGAGTGAATGCAAGTAGCCAAATGTCATGGCAGGGTTGCAGTTTCATACATGCCGTCCAAGTAGAAGAAGAGTGACCAAAACTGAGCCCAGGAAGACCAGTGATCATGTGGGGTGACTTGGCATGGCTGATGAAAATGTCCTAGCCTGGTTTTATGGATGTTCCACAGCCAGTTTCCTACACCAACACTAAGGGAGAGGAACTGGAACAGAGACTGTCAATCAGCAGATAGCCCAGGGAGCGAGGAAATCAGTTTAGGGACAAAGGTAGCAGGATGCAAGGGAAGGACAGTGGACTCAGGGCTCTGGCTCTGCCACAAGCCAGCTCAGTGAGCAGACACATTCATTTTGTGTCTCAAGGTCTCAATTGTCTCATCTATAAAAACCCAGAGGTTGGACTGGACAGTTGCCTGAGTCCCCTCAGCTTTAGTTTCTATGTTATTGCCTTATTTGTTTTCTTTCCGAAAACTCAAACTCATAGTCATCGGGTCAGAAGCAACTTATAGTTGATTTATAGTGGGGTTTCGAGGCTGTAAATTGCATAGGGAGATATCGCCCATCTTTGTCCCATGGAGTCACTGGTGGAGTCACAGAGTCACTCACCAGAAAGTCACAGACTTTTAGTGAGCAGGGCCACTCCCCATGGACTACAGCATCAGAACTCCATTCATTTTCTTTAGCTTCAGCTAACATGAGCTGAGATATACAGTTTAGTACACACAGTATTTAGATACAGAGTTGAATTGTGGCATCAGGATTGGTGGAAGATCTATTAACAATCTGCGTTATGCAGATGACACAACCCTGCTTGCTGAAACTGAGGAGGATCTCATGTACTTGCTGCAAAGGGTCAGGGACTGCAGCCTTCAGTGTGGACTGAGGCTCAATGTCAAGAAGACAAAGATTCTCACCACTGGACCAATTGGCAGCGTCAGGATGGATGGTGAAGAGATTGAGATTGTTCACAGCTTCAGTTTGCTCGGCTCCACAGTCAACACTCTTGGCACCAGCAGTCAGGAAATCAAAAAGCGTATTGCGATGGGAAAGTCTGCTGTTAGGGACCTCTCTAAAGTACTCAGGAACAACGGTGTCTCTCTGGAGACTAAGGTGCACCTGATACAGGCCATGGTATTTGCAATCGCTTGTTATGCATCAGAGAGTTGGACAATGACTAGGGAAGACAGAAGGAGAGAGGATGCTTTTGAGCTGTGGTGCTGGAGAAGAGTACTGAATGTACCATGGACTGCCAGGAAAACAAACAGATTCATCTTGGAGAGGATTAAACCAGGCTGCTCCTTGGAGGCAAGGATTCTGGGGCTTCGTCTGACATACTTTGGACATGTTACCAGGAGGGACGGGTCCTTGGAGAGGGACATCGTGCTTGGGAGGGTGGAGGGACAGCGCAGGAGGGGAAGACCCTCTATGAGATGGATTGATTCAGTGACTGGGGTAATCAGGATGGGTGTGTCGGAGGCAGTGCAGTTGGTGCAGGATAGAGCAGGGTTTAGGGCTGTTGTGCATAGGGTCGCTATGAGTCGAAAACAACTCAACGGCACACAACAACAACATGAGTTTAACACACAGAATTTCTCAATATACAGAAATCCAAACTTTGACTTTTGAAACCAAAAGAAAACTCAAACTCACTACTGTTCAGTCCACTCCAATAAATAGCAATGCTTCTTTAGGTCTCCAAGGGTGTAAATCTTAGTGGGGGAGGCCACTATCTTTCTCCTGTGGAGCAGTGAGTGGATTCAATGCACCACAGATGTGTGGCTGTGGCCTTTGGGTTACTAACACAGCTCACTATAGACTACATTAACAAAGCTGTGTGCTGCAAATGGTTTGTGCTTGACTACCCTGGTTGCATGTTACATTAATGTCTTCCACTGCTAATGAAATGGTTGACACTTCAAATCCACCAGTTGCTCTGCAAGAGAAAGATAGACAGTAGTACCCTCATAAAAAAAAAACATATATATACACACACGCGCACGCACACACACACACACACACACATGTATAATTTTGGTAACCTTGATAGAGTGTAGTTATTAGTGGGAATCAACTCCACATGAGTGGGTTTACTAACCTATTGTTGTTCTGTGCCATCAGGTGGACCACGATCAAAAGCAGCCCTGTGAACAATAACCATGAGCCCTGCCCTATCCTGAGCCAGTTTCACCATCTTTGACGCACCTTCCCCATTGACCTGGTTATTGTGTCAATCCATCTCATCCCTGCTTTTACTAACCTAGAGTTTTGGCAAGTCAAAACTGCCTACAGGCATTGACAAAGGCAGGCCTAGAGATCTGCTTCTGTAAAGATTACAGCCAAGAAAATGCTGTAACAACTCCACTCTTACACATGGGGTCCCCGTGCATTGAAGACACTTTTATGCCAATGGTGTGGTGTTTTGGTTTTTTTTTTTGGGGGGGGGAAGTATTACATACTAAACTCTGTAAACATGTTTGATATAAAATTATTTATAAAAAATCTATACTTAACTTCTAGGGGAAAGATTATAAGTTCTTAAAATTACACTAAAAAATGTCATTTAGTGTAAAGTAGTTTAAATCAGATTGTGTCTGATTCACTTCTGAACCTCCATGCCTAGCACAAAGACAGGAACTGAGTGCATCTCTGCGTATGAAGTTTATTAAGAGACAGGCTAGCTGTGCAAGGGAGTTCCTGAGAAAGCAGCAGTGGAGGCTTAAAAAACTCAGAGTGGTGAGTAAAGGTCAGTCTCAGAATAAACGTTGTCATGAATGTTTGCAAAATGAATCACTTACTAGAAGCTAGTTGGAAACCAGAAAAGTATCATAAATATGAAAAACGTATCTATGGACTTTATTAAACTTTCCAATTCTGTGGGAGTTACACTGTTCACCCAAAGGCCAGATCTCCCTGGAAGTTTAAGTCTACTAGCACCACCATGGGGAAAAGATGGCCTAACTTTTCCTGTGCGATTTACAGCCTCAGAAACCTGCCAGAGGGTCAGCTAAACTTAAAGCCAATGAATCTGAGTTTATTAATACTAAGAAAGTATGCCACAATTCTCTCACACATTAGGCAATCTAGCATACTGAATGTGTAATTTTGCTATAGCTAAAGTCTCAGTACTGCATTGGGCAAGTCTGCCATCAGGGACTTCTTCAAAGTACTGAAGTGCAATGTTGTTAGTTTGAAGACTAAGGTGTTCCTGATTCAGACCATGATCTTTTCAATCACTTGCTATGCCTCTGATATCTGGGCAATAAATAATGATGACAGAAGAAGAATCAATGCTTTTGAGCTGTGGTATTGGAAAAGAGTTTTAAATATCCCATGGACTGCTGAAAGAACAAACAGATATGCTTTGGGGAAAGTGCAGCCAGAATTCTCCTTAGAGGCAAAGATGACGAAGCTTCATCGCTCACTCATACTTCGGGCATGTTGCTAGGAGAAGCTATTCCTTTGAAAGGGAAATCATGTTTTGAAAGCTGGATGGTCAAAGAACAAGGGAAGAGGGTTGGCAAGATGGATTGGCACAGTGACTGCAGCAATGGGCTCAAGTGTGTTAGAGATGAGGATGGCACAGGACAGGGTTCAGATCTGTTGTTCACAGGGTCATTATGAGTCGTACTTGACTCGATGACATCTGACAACAAAACAAGGTCTCCATAGGGCTCCACCTGGGATTTCCTCATCCATCATCTAGTAGAGCCTCTCCGTGTTCTTTTCACTGTGCTCCCTGTCGGGCACAAAACTCTCACTGGACTGAGGCCAAGTGCAAAGGTCCAGATTGGATTCCCAGGGGCTTGCATAAAATAGGTGCTCCAAATCATACTAGCTTTATTCATATCCTAGGAGGTTTAAAGATCACCCAGAAAGGTGATCAAACAGAATGTGGAAATTATCAAACAATGTCATAAGCATGCAAAATACTGCTGAAGATCATTCGAAAGCTGCTAGGAAAGTACAAAGAACTGCCAGAAGTGCAAGCAGGATTTAGAAGAGGCCGTGGCACTGGGGATATCATTGCTGATGTCAGATGGACCCTGGCTGAAAGCAAAGAACATCAGAGGAATGTCTACTTGTGCTTTATTGACTATGCACAGGCATTTGATTGCGTGGATCATAACAAGTTATGGCTGGCATTAAGAAGGATGGGAATCCAAGAACACTTAATTGTGCTCATGTGAAACCTAGACCTAGACTGAGAGGCTGTTGTGGGACCCATGCAAGGGAACACTGCATGTTTTAAAATTCAGAAAAATGTTTATCAGGATTGTATCCTCTTTCCATACCTATTCAATCTGTATTTTGAACACATTTTTCGAGAAGTTCAACTCTGTGACGGCATGTGACATCAGGATCAGAGAGAGGAAGCCCCATTGATAACCTATGTTATGCAGATGACACAACTGTGCTTGCTAAAAGTAAGGATGACTTGAGTCACTTGTTGCAGAACATCAACGAATACAGTCTTTAATATGGATTCCATCTCAACATCAAGAAAGCAAAAATTTTCACCACTTGACCAAGAGGCAACATCATGAGAGAGAAAAGATTAAAACTGTCAACAACTTCATCTTAATTGGATCCACAATCAACACCTTTTAGTATCAGCAGTCAGGAATTCAGGAGACATATTGTGCAGGGAAAGTCTGGCATCAGGGACCTCTCCAAATTACTGAGAAGCAAAAATGTCAGTTGAGGACTAAGGTACACCTAATTCAGGCCATGGTCTTTCCAGTCACTTGTATTTGGGAAATGAACAGTTCGTGAGGATGACAGAAGAATTGATGCCTTTGAGGGTGGTATTGGAGAAGAATACTGAACATTCTATGCATGGCCAAAAGAACAAGCAGCTATACCTTGGAGAAGGTGCAACGGGAGTACTCCTTGGAGGCAAGTGACAAAGGTTCATTTTGCATACTTTGGGCATGTTGCTAGGAGAAGCTATTCTTTGAAGAAGGACATCATGCTTGGAAAAGTAGAGGATAGGCAGAAGAGAGGAAGAATTTCAACAAGATAGTTTGACACAGTGACAGTAGAAATGGGCCCAAGTATACTAAAGATTGTCAGTATGTCCCAAGATAAGACAGAGTTCAAAACTAGTTTTCATAGAGTCACTGTGAGTCATGCTCAATTTGATGACACCTAACAACAATAAAAGATGGCTTAAAACAGCAGTGATTTTCTCTCTCTCTCTCTCTCATGAATTCTGTGGGCTAGATTTATTTATTTTTTGCTTTGTTTTTAATTTTTTAAATAAAATTTTTTATTTTAATTGTCATTTTAACAAAAGTTTACAGAAAAGTTAGATTTTCATTCATTCACTGTTACACATTTTACCCTCTCTCCCTCCTTTCCCCTTCCCCAATCTGACTTATTTTTTCACTGGTTTATTTACAAAATTCTAATACAAATTTGAACAAATTCTTTCCATTTCCCTCATCCACCCACCCATCAAATTATACAATCCAATGATTAATCCCCTCTTCCCTCTGTACATCCACTTCCCTCTGCTTCCAGACTCTCTTACTCATCCTGGATCCTTATACTCCTTTCACAATAACGATCTTATACAATACTTATCCTGTGGGACTGAGTTAGTTCACTCAGCATAGTGCTCTCCAGTCCCTCCCAAGTTAGATAATAATTTACAAAGTTATTGCTCCTGCGTGCTGCATAGTATTCCATTGTGTGAATGTGTCATAATTTCTCAATCCATTCGTTATGTGGTTGGACATTTGAGCTGTCTCCATGCTCTTGCGATGGTGAATAATGCTACTATGGACGTTGGTATACAAGTCTGAGTTTGTGCCTCAGTTCTCATATTCTCAGGGTATATTCCAAGTAGTGAAATAGCTGGGTCATATGGAATTTCTGTGTTCAGCTTTTTGAAGAAGCACCATGCTGCCTTCCAGAATGGTTGCATCATTTTACAATCCCACCAACAATGTAGAAGAGTTCCTTTCTCACCACAGAAGGCTAGAAGATTTAAATGAAGATTTGTGTAGGGCGTACTCCCTTTGAAGACTCTTGTGGGATTTTTCTTTGCCTTGCTCTATTTCCTGATGGCTGTTAAAACTACATGGCGCTCTTACGCCTGCTGCACTCCAACCTCCACCTGCATCCTCACTCGGCAACTCCCCCCACCCCCGTGTCTCGGTGTCTCACAATCTCTCTTTCTTTATGGGGACACTAGTCATTGGATTATGATCAATCCTAATCCAGCATATCCTCTTACGGAAGTCATTAGCCTAACTGTATCTTTTCATTTGTTCACAACTGCAGAGGCTCTATTTTCAAATAAGATGACATTGAGAAGCACTGGGGGTTAGTACTTGAACATATCTCTCTAGGGATATAGTTCAACTCACAGCAAATGCAAGGGCAACTTGGAGTTCGAGGATGCAACAGTGCAGACTCTGTGCCCCTGAGGTTCTTTCCCTGATTGTCCAAAGATGTGGATGTCTTAAATTGTAGCATCTATGGAGGTGGTTGGCAGGGGTGAGGAGCGAGGTAATGCCTCCTGCAATCAGAAAAATCAAAGCAGTCTTTAAGAATCAGAGGTGGAATGGAAGGGCTAAGACCCAAGTTGAGTCTCCAGCCTATCCTCATCTATGGCATTCAGACCCCACTTAGTCACCTGGTTCCATGTCAGCTCCATGAGCCATAGAGACAACCTCGGGGAGATAGATCATCACTATGTCTACAGCCCTATTACAGCTCCCCCCAGCCTCTGCCATCAGTGATGAAGACACTGGGTTAAAGAGTGCAGATGCACTAGCTTAACCTCCCCCAGTGAAGCGAGGAGAGAGACCTTCAGGCCCACCAGACACCATGGTTATTTAGTCAGCTATAAACACACAGCCTCAACAACTAGACATTAAGAGTCCCAAAAGCAATAATAGAGCATATGAGTTGCAAACAGAGGAGCCCCGGTAGCACACTAGATATGTACATGACTGTTGACTAAAAAGTTAGTGGTTCAAACTCACCCAGTCGCTGTGTCGGAGAATACCTGATGATACACTTTCGTAAAGATTATAGCCAGAAAACTCTCCAGAGCAGTTCTGCTCTCTGTCACATGGGATCAATATGAATCCAGATTGACTTGATGGCACTACCAATAGCACCATGAATGCAAAGCATATTTCTAAGCATGTAATTCATTTCCTCTTCATTGCAACCTCATAAAGAAGGCACTAAAATTCATACCACACATATAAGGAAACTAAGGCACAGAGAGATGAAATAATTTGTGTGAGAGAGACAGCTAGTAAATAGCAGCATAGGCACACGTCCTAGAAAACTCTGCTCTTACCAACACCTTATCAAAGACCTCCAGCCCAAGTTACCCTCTATGAATAGCAGCAACAAAACATTTGTTCATGTCCCACAGAGAAAGCTGCAGTTGTCTGAGGACGTGAAATAGGGGCCGAATAACACTCCCGCACAAAGAATCATCTTAGTTCACCTCACCTAGTGAGGTCTGTTGCTATAGATGATAGATAGATAGATAGATAGATAGATAGATAGATAGATAGATAGATAGATAGATAGATAGATAATTGATAGATGAAAGATAGAGATAGATAGATAGATAGATAGATAGATAGATAGATAGATAGATAGATAGATAGATAG
>NW_006399840.1:2725217-2726334 GCF_000299155.1 Elephantulus edwardii | reverse complement strand
GAGGTGGATTGGTTCAGTGACTGGGGTAGTCAGGATGGGTGTGTCAGAAGCAATGCGATTGGCACAGGATAGAGCAGGGTTTAGGGCTGCTGTACATAGGGTCGCTATGAGTCGCAAACGACTCGACGGCACATAACAACAACAACATATACATACAACCAAATATCACTCAGCCATAAAACAAAATGAAGTCCAGTACATATTGCAGCATGGATGAAGCTTGCAGACATTGTACCGAGTGAAACAAACAGAAACAAATATTATCTATAACACATGCATATACAATCTTGAGATTAGGCAAATGTGGTTACCACACATAAGGGGCAGGGAAGGCAGAGAGATTCACTGCTTTGGGAACTCTGTACTTCTGTTAAGGGTTATGAGGAAATTTAGAAATAGATAAAGGCAACAGATGAACAATGCAAGAAATATAATTAGTGTCACTTGTCATTATCCAAGGAGCTCAGGTGGCATAATGTGTTTTGGGTTGGACTTCTAACCGTATGGTCTGCAGTTTCAATTCAACAGCCACTCTGAGGGAGAAAGATGTATATTCTCCTCCCACAAAGGAACCCTACTGGCTTAGTGCTTTACATGTTGGACGACTAACTGAAAGGTCCACAGTTCAAATCCACCAGCACCTCCACAGGATAAAGATGAGCAATAGCTTACATTTAAGATTTCAAGCTTAGAAACCCCATGGTGGTGTGCTGAGTGAAGAAATCCCAATGGAGGATTATTGTAAGTTGCAATCAGCAAGCAACAAATGCTGATGAGGTTGTGGAGAAACTGGAAACTTATTGGCTGTTGAGGGAAGTGTAAAATTGTGCAACCACTGTGGAAGGTGGTGTGACACTTTCTCAAAAAATTGCAAATAGAGATACCATTTGACCCAACAATTCCACTACTGGGAATATACCCCAAAGAGACCATAACTGACATCCAAGTAGATATATGCACACCCATGTTTATCACAGTTTTGTTCACAATATCAAGGAGTTGGAAACAACCTAAGTGCCCATCCACAAACGAATGAATAGAAAAGCTGTGGTATATTCACACAATGGAATACTACACTGCATTGAAAAACAAGGAACTCATGCAATATTATTCAAAA
>NW_006399840.1:2628540-2724832 GCF_000299155.1 Elephantulus edwardii | reverse complement strand
CCTCAATCTCTGTAAACTTTCATTAAAATTAATAATAATAAAATAATTTTTAAAAAATAAGTTGCAATCAGCTTTAACAACACTAAGTTTAGGGAGTTTTGTTTGGTTCTCAGTTGTCTATCACTACAGAGATAGAAATGCCACAAGTAGGTAGTTTTAATAAGCAGAAATTTCTTTTCTCAGTTCAGGAGGATGTTGTTATGTGCCATCACGTTGATCTGAACCTCATGTACCATTCTCACGATCTCTGATATAATCAATTGTTACAGTCCATTTTTACAGTGGCTGTATTAATCCATCCTGTTGAGAGTTCTGTTAATTCTTCTGGCAGTCCATGGAATATTCAGTCTTCTTCTCTAACACCACAATTCAAAGGAATCCATTTTTTTCTGTCATCCTTAGTCAATGTATAGGAAGTAATTGGGGGGGGGGGTAAAAATCTCACGGCTTACATCAGGTGCATTTCAGTATTTAAACTGTTAGCCTAGCTCTTTAACACTTTGGAGAGATCCTTGACAGAAAATTTTTCCCATACAACATATCTTTTGATTTTTTCTTGGACTTTTGTTACCTTAGGGGTTGACTGTGATTCCAAGTCAAAAGAAATTATCGACAGCTTTAATCTTTTATCCATCTATCATAATGTTGCCTATTGGTCTAGTGATGAGGATTTTTGTTTTCTTGATGCTGAGATATAATTAATCCATATTGAAGGTTGTAGTCTGATCTGCAGCAAGTGTTTCAAGTCTTCTTTGCTTTTGGTAAGCAAGGTTGTGTAATCTGCACAATGTAGGTGGGGATTTTATGAGACTTCTTCCAATCCACTTCTTCTTTAAATAGTCTAGTTTCTCCAGTGATCTACTCAGATACATACTGAATGGGAATGAATAAAGGCTACAACACTGACACACATCCTTCCTGATTTCAAACCATACAGTGTTCCCTTGTTCTGTTTGGACAACTGTTTCTTGTTCTATGGTATGTTGTTGTTGTTGTTATGTGTCGTCGAGTCATTTGCGACTCATAGCGACCCCATGTACAACAGCCCTAAACCCTACTCTACCCTGGGCCAATCGCATTGCCTCTGACACACCCATCCCAATTACCCCAGTCACTGAATCGATCCACCTCAGAGAGGGTCTTCCCCTCCTGTGCTGTCCATCTACTCTACCCAGCATGATGTCCCTCTCCAAAGACCTGTCTCTCCTTGCAACATGTCCAAAGTATGTAAGACAAAGCCCCAGAATCCTTGCCTCCAAGGAGCAGCCTGGTTTAACCCTCTCTAGGATTAATCTGTTTGTTTTCTTGGTGTAGGTTTTACATTAATAAAATTAACTGTACTGGGATTCCCATTCTTTACAATATTATCCATAATTTCTTAAGATCCACACAGTCAAAAGCTATTGCATAAATGTTTATTTATAGACAAAAATAAACATCTTTCTGGTATCCTTTGTTTTCAGCCAAGCCAAGATCCATCTGACACCAACAATAGTATCCATGGTATAATGGCCTCTTCTGAGCCCAGCTTGAATTTCTGGCAATTCTATGTAGACATATTGTTCCAGCCACATTTAAAATAATCTTTAACAAAATTTTACTGGTATGTGATAGTAATGATATTGTTGAGTAATTTCCACATTCTACTGGAACACCTGTTTTGAAAATGGGAACAAGTATGTGCATTTTGTTGAGGACTAAGTCTGTTTGTTGAAACATGTCAATTAGTAACCCTTCAATCCCTGGAGCCTTATTTTTTGCCTATGTCTTCAGTGCAGCTTGAACTTCTTTCATTATCATTGGTTCTTGATCACATGCTACTTCTTGAACTGGTTCCATGTCAACCAATTATTTTGAGGACAGTAACTTCATGTGTTCCCTCCCTCTTCTTTTCATGCCTCCTGCATCATTCAATATGTTCCCATCACTGTTGTTATGTGCCATCTAGTCACCTGCGATCCATAGCAACCTCTATATACAGCAGATCTGAATCCTGCCTTGCCCTGATCCTGTCTCACTAGTTCTGACATACCAATGCCTATTGCCCCAGTCACGGTATTTATCCATCTCATCCCAGGTCTTCCTCTCTGTGCTGTCCCTTCACCCTTCTGAACATGATGTCCTTCTCCAAGGATTGAGCTCTCCTGGCAACGTGCCCAAAGTATGTGAGACACAGCTTCAAAGTCCTAGCCTCCAAGGAGAAACTTGATTTTACCCTCTCCATGACAGACCTATTTGTTTTCTTGGCAGTCCATGGTATGTTCAAGACTCTTCTCCCACACCACAATTCAAAGGTATTGATTCTTCTTCTATCATCCTTAGTTATTGTCCAGCTCTCTGATGCATAGCAAGTAATTGCAAAGACCATGGCTTGGATTAGGCACAACTTAGTCCTTCAATATTGCAATTTGAGATTTAAATTTGTTTTCAATTCTTTCCATTTGAGAAAAGTCAAGGATGCCTTTCCCTTATGATTTTCTAACTCCAGCTCTTTGCACATTTGGTTATAATACTTTGCTTTATCTTCCCAGACTGACCCTTAAACTCTTGTTCTCAATCTGAATGTTGGCTTTAGACTCTGGAAGAAGGTCCTTTCCAGCTCTCTTCCTTGATTCTTCATGTTAGATGGCATTTCTCTTCCTCCATCTGTGTTTCTTTACTTAAGCTGATCCTTGATATCTCAAAATTGATTTAATGACATCACAATTTACACTCCCAATGATATGTTCTCATTAACATAGCAAAGAAAATTATTCCTAAAGGGATTATATATCCAACATGTTATTTTTTACAGACACCATTCAATCCATAATACTACTAAATTAGATCTATAAAGAATATTGAAAAGGCAAATAAGTTTTTAAAATGAAATAAAACTTTTCAGCTAAATTTATTGTTGAGCTAAGAAAAAAAAATTTAAAAAGAGGTGGTATCCAAAACCATAATGCCACCAGTTTCTTCCTGCAAAGATTTACAGCCTTACAAAGCTGATGTAGGGTCACTATGAGCTGGAATCAACTCGATGGACATAGTTTGGATTCTGAGTTTTCTCTGACACAGGGCTCCAATCAGTCTATAAACACATGTCCTTTAAAATCCTCATCCAGTCAGGAGAACTAGAATCCCTTTCCTCTGTCTTATTTATTTTGCCTATAAAATCCACCATAATGTTGTCAAAACAATATCTAGAACTCTCAGCTGAAAACAGTAGGGTATAATGATTAGAAGAGCAGGTACATGAGCCAGAACATCTATGTTCAAATCCTGACTTGGCCACATAGTATATTGGTTCAATGGTGAAGAATTTTTTTTCTTGATGTTAAGATGGAACTAATATTGAAGGCTGTAGTTTTTGATCTTTTGTAATAAATTTTCTTTGTGTTCTGCAAGCAAGATTGTGTCATCTGCTTAATGGACATTGTTGACAAGTCTTCTCCTAATCCTGATGCCACTTTCTTCTTCACACAGTCCAGCTTCTCAAATTCTTTGACCAATATACAGGTTGAACATGCAATAACTTTGCTTTAGGTGTTGGACATCTAAAGTGAATCAGCAAGCTTGGTCTCCTTGGTCTCCACTCTTGGGAAACATTCAGTATAGTTGCAAACACTGTAATCTCAATATGGTAAATAAAGTGTGTACATCACTTCATTTCTTGTGAAATGAATCTCCGGGAGTCCCTGGGTCGTGCAAACATTTAACACTTCAGGTTAGAGATTCAAGTTAACCCAGAGGCTCCTCAGAAGACAGTGACCTGCTTCTGAAAACCCGGCCACTGAAGGCCCAATGGAGATTTCTGACACATAAAGGGTCATCGTGAGTCAGAGGTGGCTCAATGACAACTGGCTGTTGGTCTGCTTAGTCTAAAGCAAAAGCCTTTGCTTTTCATTGAGAAAGCCTAAATACTAGTAAAACGTGGAAATAAACAAAATGGCCATGCCAATTATTTGATAGACTTGGCAATTATAACAGAGGTTAGAAATGCTTAGTCCTGTCTGGGCCCTACACTGCTCTCCAAGAATGGCCTCAATTCAATTCATTTTGCTGGACATTCCGTGCATATCTATGTGGGGCAAAGTCTCACGCTAGGCACCAGGCAAGCATTTAGAGAAAAGAACAAGGCAAGCCCTCCCAGGAAGTAAGTGGTTGGGATGGGTCCTTAGCACAGATCTGTGCCTTTGAATCTATTTGTTGGCTGAACATTGAAATGAAAACCAAATGCAAACCTCAGCCTTGCCCTTGACTTGGCCCACTGAAGGTTAGCAACCCCTCATGCCCTCCCAGCCTGAGCTGGAGAGGTGAGACAAAAAGACAGAAGGTTTTACTATACCACCCAGGCAGGCCATGCGGGCCAAGTTCTCCCTAGAACCGCTTTTTTTAAAAAAATGATGGAGTGAAAGGAAATTGGAAAAATGGAACCCCCTACATCCCAGAAATATTACTTTCATGATCTGTATGAATTATTTAACAGACAGCTGAAAAGACCAAACACACAGAAGAATACAAAAAAAAAAAAAAAATCCCAGCTCAGTACAGACACCTTCCCTGAAGCCCATGACAATGAAATGCATTTTATGCCACAGATGACATGCCAGAGAAGGAGGCTTCCGAGACAGACGCCCACAGGGATCATTAGCCCCTTATCTCTCAACCCTTTGCTACCAAGCATCCAGATCCCTGAGCCTGGGCAGCAGGGGGAGACAAGCTGAGAAGTGTGTATATTCTAAGTGTTGGTTAAACAACCCCACCGTACTTATTTGCTGGAGGTTTGAGGGAGCAGATGTAGGGCTGGCAGCTTGGAGCTGGCGATATTGTTCTAGCTCGCTCAGAGCCAACATGGAGAGGGGGAAAAGGGAAAGGAGGGGAAAAAAAACAACACAAACCAGCCACACATGCAAACACAAAAAGCTGCATTTTGTGTGTGTGCCTGGGTGTGCGTGCTCGCGTCGATGCCATCCTCGCAGCCAAGGTTCCTTGGAGTCAAGCTGACCGATGCAAAACCAAGTTTGGGGCCTGGCCAAGAGAAATACAACTTGTCCCAGGAGCTCTGCTCGGGTCGTCTCCACGACCCTTCGCCACACGCCATCTCTTCTGCAGGCGTGAGGGGGCTGGGGAGGCCACCACGGTGGGCTTGGTGCTCTTCCTCGCTGGAGAAAAGGGCAAACAAATGGAGAACCAACGATAAAGGCGGCCAGTGGCAGGGAGGCGGCGCTGCAGCTGCCAGGCAATAACTTAGATAGTTACAGCTGCCATCACCTAGTTCATGCAAGCTTTTTAATATCTTTTGGCAGCTCTCGGTGTCACAGCACAAAGGGAGAGTTGGCACTTCGCAGCATACTTTGTTTGACATAACTGTAGGCAGGACCCAGCTGATACCTTTAGTAATGTGCACGGGTTTGCTCTTAAGGTACATTTTAGCAGACGAAACTTTTTCCCCCCTCCCCACTGCTGTCTTTCCCTCCCACCACTCTCTCCAAGGGTTCGCAACACCACAAAATCTCACACGCTGGGAACCAGATCAGGGGAATGGAAGGACGCGAGGTGCAGCATAAGGTTTATCCATGAGTGCCCAGCTAAGGAAGAAACGAAAATAATGCGTGGAAGACAGAGAGAAAGAAAGGAAGGGGAAAGGAGAGGGGGAAATAGACATTGTGGTGCCAAAATCCTTGCCAAGTCTTACCAGGAGATGCCTAGTCACTGTGCCCACCTCTGAGATCACAGAATTTAAAATGCACCAAGATGCCACCTTGCTTCCCGTTCTTCGTTCTTTCAAGATTTTCGTTGCCCACCCACAGTGCCACCTTCCCCCAGGAAGCCAGCTTACTCCAGGTAGCCCCCTGGCCCATTGTGACTGTTCCCAGGGCCAACAGCTAAGAAAGCACTTTGCAGACGCACTTCCCAAGCATGGGGAGTTGTCATGACAATTTTCTGTGATCCCTCCGCCAAGCCAGGCATCCTAGTTTGGCAGATCCAAGAACCTTGCTGGGGCTGGAAATGGTCTTCTCTAAGACCCCATCACACAGATGGGCATGAGGATCACACGCAGACAGAGGAGGCGCAGAAGATGAGCACAGAACCCCAGAGGGAGAGGAGATTGCACAGATGCCATGCTCAGGCTGAGCTGTGAGCACACGAGATGGGGGAATTTTATATTTGACAGGGAGATAGGAAGGGGGCAGGAAAATCATCATGTCTCTGGTCCTAGTACCTCAGTCATTGCACCTTCAACTCATTCCCTGTATGCTTCCCCCGAGTGGAGGAGCTGGTCCCCTGATGATGTCATTGGAGGAAGCTACTCCCTTGGAAAGAAAGTGGGGGCACGGTAATTACCCAGGGTGATGATGATTTGCTGGGTGCCTACTATGTACCAAGTGCTGTGTTACATACTTTTAGAGGTTAATTCTAACCCTGTCACAGTCCTGCTAGGCAAATGCTAGTGTTTCCATTTTACTGAGAATGAGATGATGTTGGTGGGAGCGGTTACCATGATGTCAGCTCTGACTGAATGCAACCTTATGGAGCTCATTGTTGTGACTACTGTGTTAACCCATCTGGTGGAGGTGTTCTCCCATGTTCACGGACCATCTATGGATCCTTTCTGCTGGCATGACAAAGTAAATGAAACAATGTCTTGAGTTTCTGATGCCATGACTAATTAAGTGAACCAACATCTTGAGTTCAGAAAAGACAAAGTCCTAGTCAGGCATTCAACACTAACCAACAGGGCCTCCTCAGCAGAATATCCCAGGCCTTGCTAAAAAACCCAAGAGTTAGCCCTCGTCATGGGTGTCCACTCCCTGGCCTTTGACAGGAACTGTGCCCCACCTTACCCCGACCATTTTTACAGGGAGTCCAATTCCAAAGGAGGCTGATCTAAGATCACTTGGTTCCCCTGATTCCCACATGAATCACCCACTTATGTTTGTCTTCTTCAGAATGAGGTGACAGGAGCAGATGGTCTGCGTGTGTGGAGCCTTGGTGGAATGTAGGAGCCCAGGCATGCTGGGTTTGAGCCTGGCTCAGTCACACACACACACACACACACTGTCTCTACTCATGAAGACCCTTCATTTCTCCTGGGCTCTGAAAGAGACAGCAAATTTTGCCTCATCTCATTATGCACTCGCTAGTATTAACCACTTATTTATTATTTGCAAAATAGTGAAATAATGGCAGTGGAGTCACTGGTACATAGCCTGGATTATAGTCTGGATTATGTAAACATTGGTTTCCTTTCTTTTCCCAAAACTCCTTCAAACTCCCCTTACTATCACCACTGTCTACTTCAGGAACACACTTCAGTTCAAGGTGACTCCATGTGTGTTAGGGTAGAATTTCATAGCATTTCCAATGAGTGCTTTTTTAAAAAAAATTTAGTTTGTTTATTTTTCATTTCAATGAACATCTACAGAGATTTTGGAATTCCATTCATTCATTGTTACACCCTTCTCCCCGCACAAACCCCTCACCTCTCCCCCGTTTGCTCCTCTCCTTGAAAAGCAAAAGAAAAACTCCCTCATTGGTACACAATCCCCCACACCATGCCCAAAACCCCACCCACTACCCCCAAATATAATCCACTCTGCAACCCTCATTGCGTACTCCTACGATAAAAATAATGCCCTAAAATATAATACTTTTAGACTATTCTCTCCCCCATAGACTTCAATGCTGTAAACATGTTTCATCAAGTTTTTCTCAGTCTTACCCCCACCCCAATGCCAGCCTCATTCTACAACAGTGGCGCCATATAGCATTTGTCCCTTTGTGACTGAGATACCTTTTTTGAAAGCAGATTAGCAGGCTTTTCTTCCAAGGTCCTCTGAATGGCCTTGAACTTCCAACTTCTGCTTAGCACACAAACATATTAAAATCATTTGAACCTCCCAGGGACTCCTCATTATCATATGTTGTTGTTGTGTATCATAAGGTCAGAACTAACCCATATCTAATGCTCCATTGGTTGTTAGAGGCGATAAATTACATGAGAGGAGATTGCCCATCTTTCTCTTGTGTAAATGCTGATGGATTCAAACCATATACCTTTGCATTGACAGCACAATTCCTTACCACTAGGCCACCAGAGCTCCTTCATTATTGCATGGATATGAGCTAAATACCAACACAGATTGGCAAACAACTACTATGTAAGTGTCTGATAGATAGATAGATAGATAGATAGATAGATAGATAGATAGATAGATATGAGAGAGAGAGAGATAGCATTTATAAATCGTACACTTGGTGCCAGTTCAGAATAATTCATTTACTTAATCTTTCCATGGGTCTATAACAACTCAATTCATTGTGGTTGACTTGCAGCCAACCCCTAACTCACCCTCCAGCAGGCTTTCAGAGGCTATAAATCACCCAGTAGATTTTCTATCTTTCTCCTGCATGGCAGCTGATAGATTCACTCTTCTTGCCTCTGAGTTACTTCAGCAGAGCTCCTCAGTCTATAACAAGGACCTATTATTATGCTGCATTTTACCAATGGAAATATGGGGCTCTGGTCAACAGGGAGTTCACTGCTAAGCCCAAGGTAATGCTTCTCAAATCCACCAGCAACTCCTTAAGAGAAAGATGGGTTTGGGGGGGGGGGGGGGGGGGGGGATTGTGTACCAATGAGGGAGTTTTTCTTTTGCTTTTCAAGGAGAGGAGCAAATGGGGGGGGGAGGGGTTTGTGCGGGGAGAGGGTGCAACAATGAATGAATGGAATCCCAAAATCTCTGTAGATGTTCATTGAAATGAAAAATAAACAACCTAAATTTAAAAAAAAAAGAGAAAGATGAGCAATTTCTTCTCTTGCTATGCACAGCGTCAGAAACCTGCTGGAGGATCAGCTATCAGTGCCAATTCTACAGCAGTGAGTGAGTTACCTACCAGTGAGAAAACTAAGGAACTCAAAGATTAATTGACTTTGAGCAAGAGAATTTTTTGTAGAGCACCCTTGTTGGTATTTTACTAAATACAGATTTACTTCCTTCAGACTTGAATTAACAAAAAGTTATAGGTTTTGTCTTGTAAAAAAAGTAGCTTTATCTGTTTAAAATAGCATACTTCAGCTAATTCAAGGGTGTCAGATAAAGCTTCTTTCATAGGAGCTCCGAGTTTTAAGCAGGTTAAACGTTGCTCCTTCTGTCTAATTTGCATTGTTCTTTCTTTACCAAATGCTGCTTCTCTGTTACTAGGTGCTATACTGAGTAGATCCTGACTCACTGTAACACTCTCTATAGCCAAAGCATTGCCTGGACCTGCTGCATCCTCCACTGTTCCTATGGATGAGTTCACTGTTGCAACCAAGATGCCAAGACATCTTATTGAGGGGGTTTCCTCTTTTTCACTGACCTTCTACCAAGAATGACGTCCTTCTCATGACGTGTCCAAAGTATATGAGTCATTGTCTCACTGTCCTCACCTCTACAGGGCATGCTGGCTGAACTTTATCCAAGAGAGTTGTGTTTGTTCTTCTGGCAGGCCACAGTGTTCAAGTGTTCTGATGCCGTCAAAACAAACCGAATCATAGCTGACCCTCCAGTGGATGCTCAGAGGCTCAGAGGGTGTGTTTTGCATGGAAGAAGACTGCCCATCTTTCTCCCAAGGAACAACAGCTGGTGGGTTTGAACCACCACTACAGCTTCCTTGGCAAGTCATGGTACATTTAGTATTCTTCACCAATACTATCATTCAAAGACATACTGGTTTTCCCTAGAGAGTGTAGAATTTTAAATCATTATTCCTAAATTCCAGTTTTTCCTTAAAGAATGCCAAATGAATGAAGCTTTTTTCCTGTACACTCAAGGAAGATTTGCCGAGACACACTCAGGCTTGGCGGGGCGGCCTCACCGCAGAGATGAGGAGCATCAAGGTCACGTGCTTCCTTCGTCCTAAACCAAGCAGGAATATTTTTATTTCCTATCTCTCTACCCCAGTCAGAAATGTGGTGCCTTCTACTCTGAGCAATTTCAGCAGTTTCCAAAACAAAATTAAACAGAGCCCTAGCTTGAGAAATATTCCACCTCCCAGAGTCAGAGCATTTTGTGTTATTATTCACTTATTATTATTCAAAACAAGTAAGAATGATCAAACATCAGCTGGATCCATGCCAGGACACAAAGAACTGGAATATCTAATAAAAACTAACATACTCCACAAATAGAAAGTGATCGAAAATGCAGGAAAATAATAACAAAGGACAGCCTGAACCTTCTCCACCCCCAAAGCATAGCTCTCCTGAAATAACACACCAGCTCTAAATGTCCAGAGAGTACTGTTCAGGGTATTCCCATTGAAAAACCTAAAAAAAAAGTGCTTGTGAAGTGCCCATTTGAGTGTTTGGCACAGAGTAGGTCATGGTTTTTCGTTGCCTGTTTCCGGTGGTATTCAGTGGAGCTCCTTTAAACAGTCTAAACTGTCTTTGACTAAGGAGGAAAGGTTATCACATTCAAGAATTCTTTGCTCTCCTCTGAAAACATCCGCTGACCCCCTGTATTCCAGAAACAGCCATTCCACAAAGGGCCGTTAAAGTCACATGTCAACTTGAGCAAATGTTTAACTCCAATTTGGAGAAATCACGGGATGGTCAGCACCACCAGGGCTCAAAAGACTGACCTTCCCGAAGAGGACATCGCAAGATCAGGGTTCAGGTGACCCTTGTTTCTCTGCAGAAGTGATGATGGTGAAGTCACACAAATAGAGGGGCCAATTCTTTCTCAGGCCCCCACCCCAAACACAAGCCCCTCACATTCCTCTTCAGGTCAAGCCTTTCCTCTCCCCACTTCTGGAATCTCCTGCACTAATCCTAATCTGAACACTTTCACTTCTAAGACGTCTCACTTAAGGTATGTTGACCTCTTTGGTTGGGTAAAAGTTTTAGCCATAGCTGTCCACGCTACCAGACCTATTTCCAGAAGAAAGCAGAAGAACCGGCAGTCGTGAGGTCTCAGTGAACACTGTACCTGCTTCCTGCCTTCTCACCTCCACCCTGCTCAGCCTTTGACTCCGGCTGTCCATTTTCACCTCAAAGACAGTGGAAGTGAGAACCGAAACAGTTTCCATCAATCGTACTAATTTTTATTCACAATAATAAATCTAATCCTTGAGCAGAGTCAGGAAAATTCCCTTTCTACACAGCGTTACCAATTATAGTCCCCAAAATGACAACAACCTAAATATCCAACAGTGGGAATTTACTAAGTAAATCCACATAATTGAGTAAAAGGCAGTAATTTAAAATGCTATTTATAAAGATTCAGAGGACTGGAGAAATGCTGATGACATCACGTCTGGTTAAAAACAGGACATATTTACATACAGTTGGATCTCAGCTTTATAAATCTGGAAAATATATGCAGTACTAGATATTGTTTTGCCTGCCAATATCTCCTTCTCCTCTCCTACCTCGTGTCTCCAGCTTTTCTGGGAATTCCACAAATTTACACACACACACACACACACACACACACACACACACGCTCTATTATGAACAATATGACTAGCTCCTGGCTACATCTGATTGGTCCAGGGTGGACATCTTCGCCAAGCCCCTCTTTTCTCAGTAATTCTAGAATCTCAATTTATTCTAGCATATTCTATATATTCTAGCATATCTATTTCTCCCAGCAGCAGAAATGGTGGGATAGAATAGCTGGGGTAGATGTGCCTCCTGGGTCCTCCCTGTGGGCCAAAACCCCCAGAAGCCAATCTAGAGAGAGAAGAGGCAGAAAAGGGCTCACGCACAGGGGAAGAACATGCAAATCCTTCACATCGCCATTATCCTGAGGCTTCTTCACATCCCTGCCCCTGGGGCCACAAGCAGACAAATCTGAGTCCTTATGAGAAATCCCTCTTTGCACCGAAGCGCTTTGAATCAGACTTTTTTCCCTTTTAATTTAAAGTAGTATCCTAGCCAGTATGTGCTCCCTCAAATACCCAGATATATTTTTCAAAAAGCTACCATAGCAAGGGAATCTGGTTGCAAGTGACTTCTCTTCTGCTTTTCTCAAGCTTTCAGATTCTCTGCTGGGAACATATTTATTGACCAGGTGTCCACAGTCAACCTCCAATCTACACTCGAGTTCACTTGCATACAAACGTAGACACACACAAGATCAAAAGAAAAAATCTTTGTTTAACAAAAAATAATCAAAATAAAGTAGTAGATATGTGTATGTTGCTCTTCTTAGATGGAATGGAGTCGAGTACGATTCATAGTGTCCTATGAACGACAGATCTGAACTCTGTACATGTGTATACTTATAAAAAGAAGCTGCCCTGCAATCTCAAAAATGTACGGATTGAATCCTACCAGCTGCTCAATGGTAGAAAGATGGGCAATCTCCTCCCACGTGATTAACTGCCTCTGAAAACCCACCAGAGGTCAGCTATGGGTCAGTTCTGACTGGACGGTACACAACAAGAAAACATATGGATGTTTGATGGATTAATACATTAACTAGGGCAATGGGGGTTGGTGTGTTGGAGTCAGCGAGACTGGCTCAGGACAAGGAAGGCTTCGGAGCTGCTGTACATAGGGTTGCTATGAGTTACAGGTGACTCAACAGCACATAACAACAATAACAACAACATCTGTGTGAGTATATATCACTCACTCATTCATTGCTATCGAGTTGGAACCAGTGCATAGCTGAGGGTTCTCAGAGCCCTTCCAAAGACTGCATTTAAAAATCACACAAGAGGAGGTTGCCCATTTTTCTTCCATGTCTATATTGAGAGAGAAGGGAATCGGAGGCGAAAGGGAGAGAGATCTTCATAGTAGAAATATTACAAATAGACTCTAAATACTGGGAAATGTTTGTTCCCCTCCCTTCATTTGCATATCCAAAGGATCCAGGATCAGGCTTCCCTCCCAGGCACTCTTCCATCCCAAGTTCTGTGTAACCCTTGCTGCTTCATTATCCCAGGTTTTTGCTTATTTTCAGAGAAAAGAAAAGAACACAAAATTTCTCCCGTTTTCCCCGTGCTGTGACTATTTCTCTTTTTCCCCTCCACCCCTTGAAACCATCCACATTTAGGCCTCATGTTCCTCTCTTGTAGAATTTCAAAACCACTTTCCTTTGGAAGGACAGTTCAAACTCTTTTCTAAAACAGAATCTGAAAACTTGGCTGGCACACCCCCTAGTGGTGGCCTAATGAATCCCCCTCAATTACCAGAGGGGCCCATATTGTTAGGGTTTCTCAAAACTGTATTCCATGGGACCCTATCTAAATCTGCAGGAAACTAGAAAAAGGTAAAACCTTTTCTGTTTAAATCCGATTTGGAAGGACTGATATAAATAAAATTAATCCATTTTCTTAATTGAAGAAACAATTAATATGCTAATAACCTTTGAATCTCTAAAGATAAGACGTTAAAATAGAATGGCTCTTAAATTTTTTTTTTCAAACTTGGGGGAAATAATCAGAATAACTACCACTTATCCATTATATACACTCCAGCATTGTAGCCTCATTTGTGTATGTGAAAAATTAATACTTAAAGAGGTGAAATAATCTGCAGAAAGTAGATTTTTATGACATCAAAGTATGATCTTAACCATTACAATGTCCCAGGACACTAATCTGCAAATTATATTTACATGGAATCCATTTACTGTAGATTTCACTCTGTGGAACAGGTAAAGCAGATCCTACAAAGGGTACAAGAGCTTCCTGAGTGCCATGCTTCTGATTTCAGACGCAATAAAGAGAGCAATGTCTCAATGGCACAGACAAAACCCTTCTTACAATAGAAACAAGATAGAGCTATGCCAAGGACCAAGTTGCAATGATATTAATGAAAATAAAAACAGATACTAAATGTGTCTGACATGTTTTAGGTCTCTTTCTTTTTTCAATTTCTTCTAAGTAAAGCTTAATTTTCTTTGAGTCTTATAATAACCAACAGGATATATTCCTCATATATCTGTTTTCTCATGTTAAAACTACCATAATAGTCATCTCATATTTTTCATGTCAAATTTAGAGAAACTGAACCCTATGAAGAACACTGTAGTATCAAGATTGGAGAAAGACTTATCCACCACCTGTGTTATGCAGATTATATGACCTTACTTGCTAAAAATGAGGACTTGCTATACTTGTTGCAGAAGCATAAATAAACTACAGCCTTCACTCACTACAGATTGCTCCTCAACCTCAAGAAAGCAAAATTCCTCACTACTGGACCAATAGACAACATTGTTATGGATGGAGAAATAATTGAAGTTGTTACTGATTTCATTTTACTTGGTTCACAAACAACACCTAAGGGAATAACAGTCAAGAAATAAAGCGTCTGGTTCGAGTCCACCAGATGCTCTGCTTGAGAAAGAGGGGCAATCTCCTCCGGTATTAGTCAGATCCGATTTGACAGTACACACACAAAAAATAGTAACATAAAAATACAAAAAAAGGAATAAAGCGTCATGTTGCACTGGGAAAATCTGCTATCAAGGGCTTCTCTAAAGTGCTTAGAAGCAACAATGTCAGTTTAAAGACTAAAAGGGTTCATATATGTCAGAGAAGCTAAGATGACACAGCACAGGGCAGGGTTCTGATCTGTTGTTCATAGAGTCCCTGTGAGTGAGGTTCAACTACAACAATCCAAACCATGATAATTGAAAAGATTACTTGCTATGCATCTGAAAGTCAGACAACGACCGAGGATGACAGAAGAGTTGAATTGTGGCAATGGAGAAAAGTACTGAATATCTCCCAGACTGTCATAAGAACCAACAAGTCTGTCTTGGAGGCAATGCAAAGAAAGTGCTCCTTAGAGGTAAGGATGGTGAAACTTTATCTCACGTACTTTGGGTATGTGTAGGAAGGCGCCAGTTCTTGGAAAAGGACATGATGCTTGGGAAAGGTGGAAGACTGGGAAAAGAGAGGAAGATGGTCAACAAGATGGATTGACACAGTAACAATGGACGTAATGACCATATTAGAGATCACGAGGGTGGGGCCAGGTAAGGCAAGGTTCAAAATTGTTGTTCACAAAGAGCGGGAACCCTGGAGAAAATGAATGGAGACAGGGACTGTAACAATGGGTGTGGTTGTATCTAGAGGAAAGGGCAGGTTCAGATCGCTTAGTCACAGGGTTGCTCTAAGTGGTCGTTCACCACAGGGCACCTAACAACAGGAACAAGTGAGGTCACATAACTGTTCTGGGTTTTAGGATGTTGCTTTTTATTCTCTTTCTTGGTTTGAGTTGGTTTCAATTAAGAGAATCCTTTTAATCCTTTAGTAACACTTTAGTAACAAGCATAACTGGAAAGGAAAAAGTCCGGAATAGCCGGGTCCAGGGGCTCGAATGAAATTGTATGCAAGGTACTTATATCTTTAAAGAAAGGAAATAGAATGTTCTTATGGTCATGGTGGTGTTCCATCAAGCTGACTCTGACTTCTGGTCACCCTATGGGACAAAATACAACTTCCCTATGAGGAATTTTATGGGAGTGAGTCATCAGAACTTTCTTTTCTCCAGCGTAGCCACTGGTAGACCCAAACAGTTACCCTTTTGGTTACTATCTGGGTACTTTAATCCTTGTACTCCCAGGAATCCTTGGAAATAGCATGGTTGTTGTTTTTGTTGCTGTACGCCATCAAGTTGACTACAATTGACAAGCACCCCATGAATAATAGAGCCGACCCTTGCCCTCTCCTGTGCCATCCTCCTGCTCTCTATCATGCTCAAGCCTATTCATGCAGTCACTGGGCCAGTTCATCTTGTTGCGGGTCTTCCTCTCTTTCTCTGACCCACTATCACCCTTGCCTCTAAGGAATAAGTACCCTGCTTGCATTTCTTCTGAGACAGACTAAGTCTACAACCATGTCTTAGTCCCTCATGTTAGTTGACAGAGAAGAGATATCGCACACAATTACATAAACATAAGGAGCTTGAGGATGGGCCTGCACCCCCCCCTCTGTCCCTCGAGCTACCCTTGCTGAATATCTATGTGGAGACTTGGTTTTCCCACTTGTGAAAATGGGCACCCTGCTTCACCGCTTGCCAGCTCCAGCGGAAGGTTACAAAGCTTTCAAAACGTATTTTTCCTTGAAGAACTAGCTGCCGTTGTGTATATATATTTGCTATTAATGTTCATAGAGATAGCACTTTACACTAGCAAAATATTTACTAAGTAGTTATTTGTTTTACAAATTTACCATTTTAAACTCTATAATTAGTCTGGCAGAAACATACACCTTCAACATTAAAACCACAATTTAAAGTCAGTCAAACCGTAGGATTGATGCATATAAATAATTCACAATATATTTATTTACATATTCACATTTAAATCCACATTGTGTATATGTGTGCATGTGCGGTGTATGTAAGACATTTAAATGACAAATAAGGAAACTTTTAAAAAAAGACAGATAGTCCCAGATTTTAAAACCACCCCCAAGGTAGAACAGGTGGTGAAAATATAATAAAACATGTTGCAAGGAACTTGTCATGAATTTTAAAAACAAAAACGCCTACAGACCAAATAAACTGCTCTGACACTCGGCTAAATCTGAAGTTCCCAAACTATTTTAAATGACAAAGCAGAAGTTCTCAAGAGATGAATTCCAACAAAAATGGTTGGAGGGTGATAGCTGCTGAATTCACACAGAACAGAGCACACATAGATGGGTGGACTAGGAGCCCACTCCCCCTGTCAGCCTGGGCCACAGACAGACGTCCTCATCCTGTTCCCCTGGGGCCAGATCACGTGCACCAGAGACTAAGGAGCCAGGAGCCTCTGAACCTCATCCCTGCACAGGGAGTAGTTTCTAAATGAACCTGATGCAAAGATTTGCATCATTTGACCAGTAGAAGGGCATATGCTGGGGGCCTGCCTGTTTACTGTCAACCAGGTGCCCTGATTGAAGATGGCCTGCAGGCCAGGGCCCAGGTGGCTCGTGAGCACAGCCCCTCTATCTCCAGCACCCACCCTCTGTCATCACAATCACCCCCCTATCTTTTCCTCTGCATCCACAGTCTATAAAGGGCTTTTTCTTCCACTACCTGTCTCGATTACCACAAAAACTCCGTGAGCTGCACAAAACAGATGTTATGACTCCATTTAGCAGTGGAAAAAAATTGCAGCTTGAAGAGATAAAATGAATTGCCCGAGATCACAGAGCTGGGACAAGGGTCCAAGATTCCTGACTCTCTGTCCAGTGCTCTTTCTACTGGAATAGGTTCATTAACACCATGTAGCGGGGGAGGTTCCTTTGCTTCAGGGTCATACATTCACATGTGAGGGAGGTCAGACAAGGAGTGAAGAAAGAGAGTAAATGTGCTTTCAGATAATGGGAAAATTTGTACCCTGTTTCAACACAGGCAGCTACCACCAGCCTGTCATACAAGAGCAGGAGGCCTCCCAACACTTTAAGAGAAGCCAGAGGGGTTTTGGTGGGTTTTTTTTAAATTAAAAAAAGAGAGAAGCCAGAGTTTTTAATATTTAAGTCTTAAAGAGCAATGACATCAGTTTAAAAAGCAAGGTGCACTTGATTCAAATCATGGCCTTTCCAATCTCCTTACTATGCATCTGAGAACTGGACAATGAATAAGGATGGCTGAAGAACTGATGCTTTTGAGTTGTAGTGCTGGAAAAGAGGACTGAGTATCCCTCAGTATCCCTCAGTATCCCTGAAAGAGCAAACAGACCTACCTGGATAAAAATGCAGCCAGAGTACCCCTTAGAGGCAAGGAAATGAAGTATTACATATTTTAGGCATGTTGTTAGGAGAGGCTGTTCCTTGGAAAGGGATATCATACTTGGAAAGGTGTCAGGTCTGGGGAAGAGGAAGCCTTTCAATGAAATAGATTGACACTGTGTCTGCAGCAATAGGCTCAAGTAAGACAGAGATGATAAAGATGGCACATGATAGGACAGGGTTCAGATCTGTTGTTCACAGGGTCACTACAAGTCATACTTGACTCAACAACACCTAATAATAACAATTCTGATTTTTAAATAATGGTTTCGTTTTAGGCAACGACACTGTGTGAAGCTATCAAACCTTTCTGTAAACTGCTTCACAGCACAGATCAAAAATCCAAGAGGCTTACCCTATCCAGAAGCTGAATGCTGAAGGTCAAGAACGCAATCCATTCAATGAGGGCCAGGTTTGAGGTACAAAGAAACGCAGGCAAGCTGAGTTAGACTCCTCCTGGTTCGGACTCACATCAGCAATATGTCATTTAATCTCACTGGATTTCAATTTTCTTATTTACAGAGTAAGAATTAAGAATCTTCCATTTCTTCATCTACAGGGTTCCGATTCTGATTTGGTAAGAAGATGTTAATCTCCAGCATTGTTCTGGGCCCCCATAGAAGGTCTCTTCAGAACTAATCAATCAATCAATCTCTCGTGCGCTCTCGCTCTCTCTCTCTCTCTCTCTCTCTCTTGCTCTCTCTCTCACTCTTGCTCTCTCTCTCACTCTTGCTCTCTCTCTCACTCTCTCTCTCCCCTCTACCCCCATAGTGCACTATGATGACTTACTGCCCCCCTGGTAAAATGAGGATTCTTTGTAGACTAGATAGGACCTTTTTTTTTTTTTAACTCCCCAGAGCCTACAATCACTTAATAATGCTCAGTACTCATTACTGAATCAAGCAATGAACCAATCAACTTGCTAGTCTAGAGAGTTGATTGAAAGCATCTTCCTACATGTGAAGTCAAGAGGACTGAAGTTCATCTACCCTGAACTCAAGCCCTGCCTCCCCAGGTCTATCAGTATGTTGTTGTTGTGTTGTTGTGTACCATCGAGTTGGAACTGACCCATAGCTGTCCCTCTGGCAGGTTTTCCAAGGCAGTTAATCAATCAGAAGGAGATTGTCCTAGAAGCAGCTAGTGGATTTGAACTGGGTGTCTTCAGAATTGTAATGCAGCTTCTTGTCCCTAGACCATCAGTAATTCTCTAATCTGTCTTGTCCTTGGAGGCACATCCTGCTAGCTGTACCATCTGCCTAGGGGAGCACAACTAAGAAGACATTTGGCAATTATCCAGTTAATTTGATCAGTAGAGACAGCCAAACCAACAATCCAAGCCAGAAATGGTACAGATCAGCTGGCTACATGGATCAAATTACACTTCCCTTGACACTATGCAGGTTGAGTCTTAAAGAATGAGTCTGAGCGAGAATTCCTTCCTAGTTTCCCACCATCTCAGACCACACCAGATATCATGAACTTGGCTACGGTTTTCTTCCCTTCCCCATGGAATCTCTGGCTCACTCCTAGGAGAGTGACCCCACAAGGTCAAGGTCTTTAGTTCTCTGGGACTAGAACATCCTTGTTCTCTCTACTCTATATTCTGACTATTCCAAATTCATTAAGAAAGTTTCAATGTTTCAACATCTCAAATGTCCATCAAAATTAAAGATGGTGCATCAAATTTGGGGACAATCTGACATATCCTCAAATTTGTCGTTATGTGCCGTCAAGTTGCCTGCAACTCATAGTGATCCTATGTACAATAGCTCTGAACCTTGTTCTCTGCCTTGTTCTAAGCCAGTCTCACTGACTCTTAACATACCAACTCCCATTACCCCAGTTACTGTATCAATCTATCTCCTCCAGAGTCTTCTTCTCCTGTGCTGTCCCTTCAACCTTCCAAGCAATAATGTCCTTCTTCACCTACCAGTCTCTCCTGGCCATGTGCCCAAAGTATGTGAGATGGAGCTTCAAAATCCAAGCTTTCAAGGAGAAATTTAGTTTCACCCTCTCCAAGACAAACATTTCTTTTCTTAGAAGTCTGTGGAATGTTCAAAACTCTTCTCCAGCACCATAACTCCCAGGCATCAATTCTTCTTCTGTCATCCTTAGTCCCACTCTCTGATGCATAACAAATAATTGTGAAGACCATGGTCTAAATCGGGTGTATTTTAGTCTCCAAACTGGCATCATTGCTTCTCAGTACTCAGAGGAAGTCCATGACAGCAGATTTTCCCCATGCAATTCATCTTTTGACTTCCTGACTTCTGGTGCCAAGATTGTTGACTGTGGAGCTGAGCAAGTTGTAATTGTTAACAACCTCTTCTCCATCTATTATAGTGCTGTCAATTGACCTAGTGGGGAGAATCTTTGTTTTCTTGATGTTGAGCTTCAATCCATATTGAAGACTGCAGTCCTTGACTTTCTAAAGCAAACACTTTAGGTCCTCCTCAGTTTCAGCAAGCAAGGTTGTGTCATCTGTGTAACGTAGGTTCTTTATGAGTCTTTCTCCAATCCTGATACCACATTCCTCCTCATAAAGTCCCATCACTCAAATGGTCTGTTCTGCACATAGATTGAAAAGGTATGGAAATAGGATGCATCCCTAACACACTGCATTTCTGATTTTGAACCATGTAGTGTTTCTTTGCTCTATTCTGAGTACTGCTTCCTGGTCCAGGTATAAGTTTCACATGAACACAATCAAGTGTTCTGGGGTTCCCATTCAACTCAAAGTTAGCCACAATTTGTTGTGATCCACCCAGTCAAATGCCTTTACATAGTCAATGAAACACAGACAGACCTTCCTCTGGTATTCTTTGCTTTCTGTCAAGAACCACCTGACATTGGCGATAATTAATGTCTCTAGTGCCATGACCTCTTCTAAACCCAAAAGGCAGTTCTCTGCCAAGGTACTTGTTCCAGCTGCTTTTTGGATGTTGTTGTTGTTAGGTGCCATTGAGTTGAGCAAAGCTCATAGCGACCCTATCAACAAAAGATCTGCACCCTGTTCTATTCTGTGCTACCCTCACACTTCCTGACACACAAGAGCCCACCACAGCAGTCGCCGTATCAATCTACCCGGTTGAGGGTCTTCCTCTCCTTAGCTGACCCTCCACCATTCCCAGCATCATGTCCTCCTGTAAGGAATAGCACCTCCTGGCCACACGTCCAAAATATATGAGGTGAAACCTCATCATTCTTGCCTCCAAAGAGCACGCTGGCTGCACCTTCTCTAAGACTCTTGGCCATCCATGGGATGCTCAGTGCTCTTCTCCAACACCATAGCTCAAAGGTGTCAATTTTTTTCTGTTATCCTATTCATTGTCTAGCTCTCAGATGCATAGCTAGTAATCGGAAAGACTACAGACTGAATTAGACATATCTCAGTCTTCAAATTGTTATCACGACTCCTCAATAATTTGAATTATTTAGAAAGATCCCTAACTGCAGATTTACCTATTGCAGTGTATCTCCTGGTTTCCTGATTGCTCGAACCAAGGGTGTTACTTGTGGATCCAAGCAAGATGAAGCTGTTGACAGTTTCAAGCTCCTCTTCATTTGCACTGGGAACTCTAAGGCACATGACTTGAATCCACCAGCTGTTCCACAGGAGAAGGATGAACAACTTGTTCCCATGTATTTACTGCCGCTGAAAACCCACTGGAGGGTCAGCTATGACTCGATTCCAACTTGATGGCACATAACAACAATGAGTTTATGGCTGGCACTCTGTTGCCATAATCCATAGGGAATTGTGCTGCTCACCCCAAAGTGAGGAGCCGTTCAAATCTACCAATGGCCTTGAGGGGGAGGAGTAAAGGGCAATGTCCTCCCATGAAGTTTACAGACTTGGAAAACCCATTGGAAGATTAGCTATGTGTCGTTCTAGCTCAATAGCAATGAGTTTGAGAAGTTACAGGGGTAGGGATGGTGACTGAGGAAGTACAGACAGAATAGCTAAATCATCTGAGGCTTCATTTTAAGTGGATAAACAAGAATCTAAACATGACTGCAGAGATTGAAATGCGCACATCAAATATACAAATTTTATGATATATGAACTATATTTCAGTAAAGTTGTCAAAAAAATAAAGAAATGTAAGTGCCAAGACAGAATGCTAGGAAGTCCAAAAGGTCAAGGTGAAAGAAAGTCTGGGATAGGAGACCTTATACATACCCTTCTTGTAGCTTGTATGATCTCAGCTGTGTCTCGTAAATCCGCTCTCACTCCTTTTTATCATGACACTCTGCTTACCCAGAGGATAACTCAGCAAACCTTCAGTCTTACAGAGAGAAATTTTCACAATGAGTTCCTCTACCAATTAAGATTTCTGCTTAGTTGCTGAGTCATTTACTATTCACAGCAACTCTCCGAATGTGCAGAGTAGAAATAGGGTGGTTTTGGTTTGTGTTTTTTTTTTTTCAAAATTCTGATCTTTTAAAAAACACCATGCCTGGCTTCTAAAGTGTCTGAGTGGGTTCAGACTACTCATCTTTCAACTGGTAGTCAAGCACTTCGCCATTTGTGCTGCCAGTTGCTGTTGTTGTTGAGTGCCATCGAGTAGTTCTGAGTCACAGAGGCCTTACATACAACAGAACAAAACACTGACCAGGCCTGTGCCGTCCTCACAATCACTGCTACATTGAATAATCCACCTGAATGAGGGCATTTCTCTTCACTGACCCACCACTTTATCAGGCACAATGTCTTCCTCCAGAGACGGGCTTCTCCTGAAAATAGGCCCCACCATCCTCACCTTCACTAAAATTAAGTTCAGACAGAGAAATAAAAACAAATAAAAACATGTAAACTCTCAGAAGTGTAAAGACAAGGGCTTGGTCTCTAATATAAAATAAACTCATGTGCAGGGATTTGGAAGGCAATTTTATTCATCTCTTTACTGTGTAATGGAGCTCTGGTGGGCTTGTGGTAAGAAGCTGCGCTGTAATCCCAAAGGCCTGGCGTTCTAATCCACCAGCTGCTCCACAGGAGAAGGATGCACAATCTCCTTCTATGTGATTTTCTGTTTCGGAAAAGCTGCTGGAAGATCCGCTATGGGTAGGGTCCAACTCGATAGCACACAACAACAACTTCACTGTGTACCAGGTTTCTTTTTTACTAAGGTGCTGCTGTGTTTGGAGTCACTATAACTTATAGAAGCCAACAGTGCTTTAAATTATCTGATTCTCAGTAAACTTATATTGCAAGGCATCAAGCAGAACACACAGCTAAGGAAAGCGTTTTCTCTACATATCACACCCTCGGACTGACTGGGTCTGTTTTTCAGGTCTTTGCTAGAAGTGGCAATAAGGGTACTCACTTCAAATCTGTCCTTTCATTTGCCTTAAAGTTATAGCCTCAAATAAGATGTGACTTCCTAGTTACAACAATTACTTCTTCAAATATCTTGCCATAATAACAATAGTCTCTCAGTTTGCAAAATCTGAATCCTAAACAGACACCTTCCCACCTCCTCCACTCCATCAGCACCATGTTTCCTTCTTCTAAGTATCAACTTCTCTACCTCTCAGGACAAAGTTTGGATGAATCTAAAAGATGTTTTAACACACAGAGTTTACTCTCTCATATAAAAACCCACTGCTGCATGCAGTTCTAATCACGGTGACGCTTTGTCCGGTCCCAAGAGTATAAATCTTTACAGGAGGAACTGCCCATCTTTCCCCCTCAGTGTGTTCAGTGGACTCAAATCACCACCTTTGGTTAGCAGCTCCATATGTCATGCACTATGATACTCGGGCTCTTTTCTTGTGTGAGAGTAGTCCAGACTCAGGAAGAGATGGGGGTCTCTAAAGACTCAGGGATCAAGGTTCCTTCTTTCTTCTCTGAAACCCTTAGCATGTAACTTCCATCACTTTAATGTGCAAAGATGGAGTCTCTGAGTGGTATAAAGTTTAGCGCTCAGCTACCAAAAGGTTGGTAGTTTGAATCCACCCCAAGGCAGCTCAGAAGAAAGACCTAGAGAACTACTTACAAAAAATCACAGACATTCATTGGAAACCATTTGACACAGAGTTCTAGTGTGAAACGCATGGGTCACCATGAGTTGAAATGACTTGCTTCCAACTGAGTTTGTTTGTTTGTTTGTTTGATGATACAAGAAAAGCATTGGGAATCACATGAGCAAATCTAACCGAAGAGAAGCTGGAACACAAAATCGTTTATCTGAGAACATTTCTACTGTGAATAAAACCAAGGCCCTGTACAAAAATGTAAGGGGAGAAAGAGATTGAGATATCCACTGGAAGTGCATACCATGGGCCCAGGGCTTCCAGACTGCAGTAGAGACTCACTCGTTCAGTAGTTAATTGTTTGCATTTAAGGGTATCCAGGGCTTAGCCCATGTCTTATCTAAATTGGTAACTTCCCAGTGCCAACAATGCCTCTAGCAGATTGAGACCTACAGATGTGCACGGAATAATCACAGAAATCCAGTTCTAATCTGAGAAGCAGAAGAAACTTAACAGACTTTACACTGACTTTAAAGGATAATTTTCATCTAAACACAAGATTATAGCTTTGGAAACTTTATGGACAGTTCTACTGGGTCCCATAAGTTTGTTGTGATTCAGAATCTACATGACAGCAATGAATACGGTTGCTTTCACGCTACAGAGACAAAATTAAGTAGTTACCACAGACACTAATGGCAAACAAAGTTTGAGATATTCACTCTCTGGCCCTTTACAAAAATAATTTCCATATCCCTGCTCTAGTACAGAGGGCAGAGTATGCTTATCAGCCAATGTTGTTCTAATGGGTAAAAAAATTAGAAAAATTCTTTAAGACTCTGAACACTCTCAGGAAGCCATCTCTTTCCCAACCATTTCCCAATACAAAAGAAAGGGCACACGTAGTCTTTGGACCATTGCACTAGGAAACTCTTACTGTTGTTCTTGCCATTAGACTTGATTGTAAATGTGGTCCTAACTCATAGTATCCGAATGCACAACAGAGTATCCCAATGCGAACAGTGACAAGTCCCTTGCCATTCCTCATGAGAGATATTTTTTTATACTAGTTAATTTACAAAATTCAAATACATTGTTTTCCATACCAGAATCTTCCAATTTCCCTCACCACACCACCCATCAAATTGTACAATCCACTCTGCACATCCTCATCCCCGTTTCCACTCCCCCTTCCCTTGAAGCCCCATACTCATTCTACAATAATGGTTTTATATAATATTTGTTCTTGTGGGACTGAGTTAGTTCACTAAGCATAATGTGTGCTGCATTGTGTTCCATTGTGTAAATGTACCATAATTTCTCAACCCTTCAATTGTGGTTGGACATCTGATGAGACAGTGAATAACGCTGTTATGAACATTGGTGTACAAGTCTCCATTTGTGTCTCAGTTCTCATTTTCTCAGGATATATTCCAAGCAGTGGAATAGCTGGGTCATATAGAATATCTACGTTCAGCTTTTTGAGGAAACGTCAAACTGCCTTCCAGAGTAGTTGTACCATTTTACAATCCCACCAACAATGTATAAGAGTTCCTATTTTGCCACATCCTCTCCAACATTTATCACTTGCTGACCTGTTGAACTTTGGAGTGAAATGGTATCTCATTGTGGTTTTGATTTGCATCTCTCTTATCACCATTGATTTGGAGCATCTCTTCATTAAGTCACTGTTGTGGCCCCTTTTAATCCCTTTCATTGAGGGTCTTCCTCTTCTGGCTGACAGTCTACTTTGCTAGCCATGATGTCCTTTTCCAGGTGCTGGTCCCTCCTGATAATAACATAGCCCAAGTGTATGAGATAAAGTCTTGTCATCCTTGTTTCTAAGGTGTATCCTAGCTGTATTTTTTACAAGATAGATTTGTTTGTTCTTCTAAAAGTCCATGATATAATTTCTATTCTTCACCAACACTGTTGCAAGGGCAGCTGTTTTGATTATTTAAAGCACATATGATAAACCAATTGTTCTATCAGTCTATCTAACTTTAATAAGCACAAACAATGCACTACAGCATAGCTATGGAAAAGAGCACTGTAATTCTATGAATCAATATTGGAACCTAATTAGCCACTGAGCCCAGACTGATAACAGCTTATCATACCTTTCAGCCCAAAGAAAGCTCAGGTGGGGGTGGGGGGAGAGAGAAGGAAATAAATAGCTAATTATGATAAACTGGTTTCCTTGGTGACTCTGTTTATAACCACAATGATGTTACCGTATTTTAATGATAAATACAAAGGTTTGATGTGAGATTATACGACACATACTGTCTTGATGCTTGTTCTAGTCTAGCAGAGGTGAAGCCAGACACAAACATGAAGTTTCATGAGGCTAAGGAAATTGGAGAAGCTTTCTCTGACCCCTGCCACACATATCTGTTGGTCACTTATCCTCCAGGTACGAGATCAAGGATATGGAAACATATATTTATGGGATTCAATGAATTCTCTGTTCACATTCAACCGTTAGGTTTTTATTTACAGCATTTACTATTTCCTCTTCCTCAGCTAGGGTGCCCTTGGCAATGCTCTCTGACCAGATCTTTGGCTTGACAGGGACCCACAATGGAGAAGGAAGGAGCTGCTCCATCAGGCTTTGCTTACCTCTGCTGCGTCCATGCTAATAAATAATAGATCACTTACAACATAAACAAACAGCTTAATGCATTTTCCTGAGATGGAGAAATGGTGAATCATATACTTATAATGACAAAAAATCCCAATATCCCAAAATATGTATGGAAGACACTGCAGTCCCTTTTATAGCTCAGCTGGCTTAAGTTTGATTTCTGTCACCTGAAAGTAATAAAACTCTTGACTTCACTACACCCAAAATTCTTTGCAAACAGGGCTGAGACTATATTGTCTGAGACTCTACTTGAAGGCAGAGTACTGAGCCAGCTGCCCTCCTTAGACATTTCTAACTCTGTGAGCTTTGAATCTGCAAAAGGATTTAAAGAATGTCACATGGCGCATCATATCCACAAGGTTCCTCCAAGTGACTGGACACATTCTACAGCTGAAGATAGAGCATAGTACTGGCATGCATGGACATAAATGGGAGATGTCTTTTAACTCTATGATCCCTCCAACTGCCAATAAACCCCGTGCCATCATTGTCTAGTGAGTCTTAGAGACATACAGCAAATGACTGGATGCTGATCTCCATTGATGCTTAATATTATGTGTTAACTTAGTTAGGTTGTTTGGTATGTAATCACCCATAATGCAATCACCTTCTGTTGTGTTGTTTTTCGTTTTTTTATCTGACCTGATAAATTAAAAGGGGAGTTTCCTGGAGGCTGTGGCCTGCTTCCAGCATATACATGGATGTTCTGGAAAAAATATGCTCAATAGTGCACTTGCTCGCTCGCTCTTGCTCTCACTCTCACTCTCTCTCTATCTCGTGTGTGTGCTCTCTCTTGTGCTCTCTCTCGCATGTGCACTCTCTCTCCTTCCTCTCTCTCTTTCTCTCTCTCTCTCTCTCTCTCTCTCTCTCTCTCTCTCTCTCAACTCTGTACTCTTCTCACCTCCCAATATCCAGTTCTTGGGACATGTTGCTGTTGCTGCTGTTAGGTGCTATCAAGTCAACTAAAACTCAGAGCGACCCTATAAACAATGGATCTGAACCCTGCCCTATCCTGCACCATTCTCATCATCTCTGCTGTGCTAGAGTCCATTGTTACAGACACTGTGCCAATCCATCTTGTCAAGGATCTTCCCCTCCTTTACTGACCCTCCACCTTTCCAAGCCTGTAGAAATCCCCAGCCTACTGCCCGGCCCACAGATCTTGTATTCGTCAGCTCCCACAAGCCCATAAACCAGCAAGGGTCTCCAATCTGTCTCGCCAGACCCTAAATTTAAGATTTGGCAGCCCTTACAATTTTGTGAACTGTTTGCTCTAAATAAGTCTCTTTTTATGTATCTAAATATGAAAGTTTCTGCTTTTCTAGACAATCCAGATAAAGACAGCATCCTTCTCTCTGCTACACTCTGCGTTATTGCACAGCTCCTTTAAATTCCACCCAGTTCTCAAACTTGGCCTCTCTCATCCATGCCTGGCATATTGGCATACAACATGCTGGAGGTGACAGATACACACAAAATGAGAGATAAGATCTTCCAAAATATTGTACCATTTGTCAGTCATTTTGATGCAGCTCAAACACCCACCCATACTCAAGTCACTGACTTCACCTAAATCACAACATTGCAGGAGTTATACTTTTATCTTACAAGAAATAAAAGGAGAGAGAATTGAGAAGAGAGAGGTTAGACCTCAGTACTTTGAAGAAAGAATATCTGGGAGCAAAGTCCTTCCTTTGAAATGGAGCTCTCCCAGCCACAGGGAAAGCTCAATGTTAAGACATGTTGAGTTCTCCAAGGAACATCAGGCCCCAGGTATTGAAAGGAAGCAAGGATCTCCCTCTAGAGCTATCATTCTAAATTTGGATGTCAAGCCTTCAATTTGAATCCACCAGCTACTCTGCAGGACAAAGAATCTCCTCCCATGTGTTGATTTCAAGTCAACAGCACACAACTACAACAAACTATGAGATAATTTTTGTGTGCTAAAGCCATGTACTATAATATTTCTTTTACAGCAGCATTGGGTAGCTAAGACACCCAGTTACAGGTAGAACTGAATGGTATTTTCTTTGGTCCCTACATTGTAACAAGACTGACTAAATGTGTCCTTATACATGGTGAGGGGAATACTGTACTTAAGCCTGCCTCCTGGTCCTGTCCCAGCCCCTACAGACTGTCCGGCCCGGGATGTAGAACCTGATAGCACCTGGGATGATACTTCACCGTGATTATTTTTTTTAAAGGCAAAACAAAAATCTGAGTTCATCTCAGAGATGCTTTCCAATGCTCATATTTTGTGATTCTGAGAACATAAAACTATTTTCCAGTCTTTACACTATTCTTAGAAGTCACACAAATAGTGATAGTCACTAGCTAAAAAGCCTCTCCAAAGTGCTAAGTAGTAATTATGTCAGTATAGAGTCTAGGCCATTGTCTTTGCAATTACATGCTATGCATCAGAGAGCTGGACAATGGCTAAGAACGACAGAAGAAAAATTGATGCCTTTGAGTCATGATGCTGGAGAAGAGTCTTGAACATACATACCATGGACTGCCAAGAGAGCAAACAGGTCTATCTTGGAAAAGGTAAAACTGAGTTTCCCCTTGGAGGCAAAGATTTTGAAGCTCTGTCTCACATACTTGGGCATGTGGACAGGAGGGACCAGTCCTTGGAGAAGGACATCATGCTTGGAAGGTTGGAGTCACAGTGCAGGAGAGGAAGATCCCAGATGAGATGGATTGATATAGTAACTGGGGCAATGAGGGTAGATGTGTCAGAATCAGTGAGACTGTCTTAGGACAGGGCAAGCTTCAGAGCTGTTGTCCATAGGGTCACCATGAGTCGCAGACAACTTGATGGCACAGAACAACAATAGCCAAAAAGCTAGTGGTTCAAACCAACCAAGAGGTGCCTTGAAAGACAGACCTAGAAGTCTCTTCTGCAAACCTTATGAAACAAATCTATTCTGACCACATGGAATCACTAGGAATTACAGTGCAACCAACAATATCCACCTCCTTATAGCCTTCACTAGAGAATCTGAGGATAGAGCCTCAAGGCTTCTGAACTCTGCATGGGCTTTGGAGCTTTGAGGAAGCCCCAGCACATTAAAGACCAATTTGGTGAAGAATACTCAGAAACCAGCAAAGAAACTGTGTTTCTCAAACCAGGACCTCAGGCAAAGACAATTTCCCAAGCCTTCAGGCTGAGGTCTCCCAAGAATCAGCTGGGGAGTGTATTTTAAATCTGTAGATTCCCGGCATTCACTTATCCTGAGCCCCAGAAATCGGTATTTTAAGCAATTATCCTAGGTGATCCCGATGCAGGTGGTCCACAGGTGACAGGCTGAGAAACCCCAGAGAAAGATAATCATCACCTTCTGAATTCCTGGTCCCGGGGGGCCTGTGTTCTGTTCAGCCCTGTTGTCCTATTGCCCAGGTGACCACGGGCAGAGCTGACAACAGCTACAGGCACAGAAAGTGGCAAAGGTGGCATGCCAAGGTGCACAAATCAAGACATTGTAGTTAACAGATGGACACAGAGGGGATCCACATTTCCCAAAGGCAGATGAGGCGAGCATCTTCCCAGGCAGGCTCTGCGTCACTAGGAAACTGAAGCCCCTGGCTTGTGGTGAGTGCAGGGATGACAGTCACTGGTGTAGCAATGGAGCTAAGAAAGAGAGACACGATCATTGTATCACCTTGGTTGAGGCTTCACTTGGACTAATGTTTGCAAGCTTGTGTCAACTCTAGAGATCTACGTAGTAAACAAATCAGTCTGTGTTATTAAATTAGGAGAGAGGAAAGGAAATTCAGAGTATCCACAGAATCTTATAATCACTCCAAGAGTACCTTGTAAGGCTCCATTTATGCACTCTGCAAGAGTTAATCAACAGGACCAGACTATGTAGCCCAGTTGCCTGGTGAAGCACTGGTCTAGTAAGTACATGTGATAAAATCAACTGGCCTCCAATAAAACAGATTACCTTTCAAATTGCTGACAGGCCTTAAGCAAAAAAGAGAGTTTCCCTAGAGGAGAATTCTGCCTCTAGACTATACACAGACATTTTTCCAGGTCTGGGTAACACAGTTTCTGAGTCTCTAGGCTGTTGCCAGATCTAGATTTGGGATTTTCTTGCCGTTTACAATCAGGTGAACTGATTCCTTGAAGTAATTCATTTAACATACATCTATCACTGGTTCTGTTTCTCTTGTGAATCCTAGACCCCTTGCATCACCCTTGATATAAACTGATTGTTGTCTGGCTTCTTCGCTGACTGTAAACTCTAAACCTTCAGGGACATTGCCTGTCTTATTTGCAGTTCTATCCTCAACTCTCACTCCAGCATCCAGGACCCAATAAGGCTTGATGTTTATTCAGTATCTACTCTGTGCAGGTAGCGTTCTAAACACTTCACATGTACTTAAATCTCATTCTAGTAACAAACTTTTAAGATGAGCATCATCCTATACCTATTTTACAGATAAAGAAACTGAGGTCAGATTAAAGATTAATTAACTTGTTCAAGTTATAGATCTAATAAGTAACACATCTGGTCATGTACCCATGTAACCTGGCTCTCAGAACCTCTCCTGGTAAATAATAGGGAGCTCTGATGACCTAGTGGCAAGAAGCTTCACTGCAATCACAAAGGCACGCAGTTCAAATCCCACCAGCAACTTTGCAGGAGAAGGATGGACAACCTCCTCCCATACAACTAATTGCCTCTGAAAACTCACTGGAGGGTCAGCTATGGGTCAGTTCTGACTCGATAGTACACAACAACAACAACAACAACACATAGCAGGTGCTCAATAAAAATATATTGGCTTGAAAATGTCTACATGTTTTCATGCTTTAACTAAAAGTTAGAGGGAAGATCAGCCAATATATGAAAACACAGTTGAGCCAAGTATAAAATAAGCTAATATTCTGTGTTTTCTGCAAGAGATAAGCTTAATTCAAGTGTTAGCCATTAAAGCTTCTATGTTTCTTTAAATTAAAAAAAAAAATAACTACAATTCCAGAGTATGATGTTTTGCAAAACACTATGTAATTGTTGTCTCACAAAAACAATGAATGCATCCTCCAGAGAAGTACTTACGACTTCAGGGTACTCCCACCAGTCATCCTGTGCCCTGGGAGTCAGCAGATCCCTGACTAGGGTCATTGTTTGCACGCAGTCACCCGGCTGCTTGGGTGAGAGGCCTTGGATGGAAGGGGGAAGGCACCCTGCCTGCTGGGGCTGGAAGTGGTTTCCAATGTTCTCCATATCCTATCCAGTCTTCTTCAAACAGCTTCCTCAACAAACCCTTTCTGACTTCCTCCTTCAACGGTGCCTTTGATATTCATTTCAGTCCAAATTATCAGGGGGGAAAGTACCTATTGGAGAAGGAAAAGACAGGGTGACTTTTGCCAGACTGGGTCCAGCAGGCCATTGTGCTGTTTCAGTGCAAGTGAGAGGATGCTAATTCCTAAGCCCTTCTTAGCTTTAAGGGATCATTCCTGTAATTATCTGTAGTACTCATAAAACTAAAGTGAATAAATTGTTGTTGTTTCATGTGCCATTGAGTCGCCTGCGACTCATAGCAACCCTATATAAAACAACCCTAAACTCTACCCTATTCTGTGCCAATCTCACCATCTCCAACACACCTGCCCCCATTACTCCAGACACTGAATGAATCCATCTCATCAAGGGTCTTCCTCTCCTGAGCTATCCTTCTACCTTCCCAAACATGACATCCTTCTCCAAGGACTGGTTCCTCCTTGCAACATGTCCAAAGTATGTCAGACGAAGCTTCAGAATCCTTGCCTTCAACAAGCAGCCTGGTTTAACCCTCTCTAGGATGAACATGGAGAAAGGGTGAAAGTTACACTAATGTCAAGGAATTTCATTCACAGGGTTGCTATGAGTCGCCTATGACTCAACTGCACTTAACAATAATAACATTGATAAAGAGAGTGACCAGTTGGCCTAGTGGACAAAAACTGATGCTACCAAGCCAAATGTGGGTGATTATTATTCCGCGGTTCTCAGTCCTGTTTTTCTTTGTTTTTGTTCAAACATTCTTCTAGGTCATATAGCCCTGGTGTGTCCACTTGCCATACAATGGTAACTCGTGGTTGCTGTGAAGCTGAACACTGTGACACTGACGTGTCAAATGTGCTAATGGTTATCCATAGCAGAGAGTGTTTGGTGGAGCTCCCCAATTAAAGCAAGCTTAGAAGCAGGAGTGGCATCCACTTCCATAATAGCTTGCCTCCAGAAACCCTAGGAACGTGGAGAGAGGATGAAAGTCACACAAGTGTTGAGGACTTTAGTTCATAGGGTTACTATAACTTGCCTACGACTTGATGGCATTTAACAACACAACAACAGGATGAACTTGTTCATTTTCTTAGTAGTCCATGTTACATTCAATACTCATCTCTAGCACCACAGCTCAAAGGCATCAATTCTCCTTCTATCCTCCCAAGTCATTGTCCAGCTCTCTGATGCAAATATTATTGAGCCTTCACACAGGGTCAATCATGGCCTGAAAATGTCACAAACATGACTACCACTGATCTTCCCAACAAGTCCTTGAAGGTATTGCTATGAGTTCCATGTTGCAGATGAGAAAACTGAGGCTTATAGTGGTCCATCCATGAGCCTAAATTAGGAAGGGAGTCAATGTCTAAGGGTCTCTTCACCAGTGTGCTAGACTGTCTTGTTCCCCCTGGAGGAGCAGACACATGGAGACTCAGTGGGGGTTTTTGATCCACCCAAGGAAGGATTCCAACGGCAAGTGAGCCCAAGCAGCAGTTTAAAGAGCCTCCAATACAGCCCTTCCTGTCCATTTTATCATGGTGACTACTCTTTCCACATTATCACAAACTTCTCGTGCTTGTGTCTTACCATCCCTATGAGATGGAAAAGACAAAAGTCATTGCTGTGGAGTTGAATCCAACTCACAGCTGACTCATTCTATTTCAGAGGCTAGAAATCACACCAGAGGAGATTGTCCGTCATCTCCTCCAGCACAATTTACTACCCCTGAAAATCTCCTAGAGGGTCAGCTTTGAGTCAGTTCTGACTCAACATTAAATGAAAACTCTGTGTGTGCGTGCGTGCGTGACATCCTGTAATAAGAACTCAACACTGAGTAATGTTAGTCACTCAAATGGATTGACGTAAACATTGAGGGTAACCTCGTGGGGTGAGATGGCCAGTTCACTATACTTCATTTCATGGCCTCAGAATGAACATTGAAAGTAGATCAGATACTTTGTACCCAAGTCTATAAGAAAGAAAAAAATAAAAGACAAGAAGCTGATGCAGGAACCAACTCCCTGAGTAGGAATCCCTGCTTCAACACCTGTGGCTCGATAACCTTAGAGAAGTCACTTACTTCCTCCCTCCCTCAGTTCCCTCATAAAAAAAGAGATGATAATACTTAAATCTACATCAGCAGATTGATTAAATAAAATAATCTGTGTTTAGGGCCAGACCCATGCAAAGCCTCCATTTATCCAGTAGGTGGATATCCACTGAACTACAACCCTGAACTCACTGTTCAAGATCCCGGGACAGGCGTAGGAGCACAAAATAAAGGTTCTTGTCCTGACAAATTTGTATTATAGCAGACAGACACAGGAGTTAAACATAATAGATAAATTCTACAGCAGAGCCTATACTTTAGAAGCTCCAACTGTGTAATTTTACAACACCTTTTTGTTATGTAGTGTTGAGTTCACTACAACTCATAATGACCCTATGAACAATTGTTCTGAACCTTGCCCTATCCTGTGGCAACAGCACCATTTCTGGCACACCTCACTCCATTTCCACAGTCAGTGTGTCAATCCATTTTACCTGGGGTCTTCCTCTCCTAAACCGGCCCTCCACTCTTCCAAGCATGATGCCCTTCTCCAAGAACTAACTTAGTATCATGCCCAAAGTATGTGAGGTGGAGTTTCAAAATCTTTGCTTTCAGGGAGCAACCCAGTTTCACCCTCTCCAGGACAGACTTTGTTTATTCTTTTGGTCCCTATTGCACTTGAAGGACTCAAGATCAGTAACTCTAAGTTGATTGATTATAAAATGTCAGTACCATTGTTGTTGTGTCTCAGCAAGTCAGAACCAACTCATAGCTGGCCCTCCAGCAGATTTTTGGAGGCTGTAAATAGCATGGGAAGAGATTACTCATCTTTCTATTGCAGAATCGCTAGTAGATTCAAACTGTGTACCTTTGCAATAGCAGGATAATTCTTTACCACTAAGCCACCAGAGCTCCCTTGTCAATATCATAGATGTTAGATTTAGATTGGAAGCTTCCAGAAGTCCAGGGCTACATTTACCCATTTGAGTCTGGGGAACAGCTCTGGATTAGCTACTCTTGTTATCAACATCACCATCATCATCCCTTCTCCTTAATCCTCTATTTGGATTTTTTTCTTTGCAATTGCTGTATTGAAAACAGTGGTGAGGTCCTGATGGCATGGTTTTTAGTATGTTGTGCTGCTGATCAGAGGCAGTACACCTCTGGTGGTTCAAATGTGCCAGCAGTTCTTAGGGAAAAGTCTCCTTCTGTAAAAATGTCCAGCTTTAAAAGTCCAATAGAGGGGCACTTATGAGTTAGAACCAACTTGAAGGCAGTAAGTTTGGACTGAGTGAAGCAATATATACTTAATGTTACTCTTAAGGAAGTCTGACAGCTAAACCAAATTGGATTAAACTTAGTCAAAATGTTTTTAAGATGCTGCCTTTTGCTTCTTCAATATTCCATTTAATTTCTTTGAAACAATTCTTCCCCTTGCTTTGCTTCCTACAGAGTTTCTCTCTCCGTGAGATACTGTCCCAGCATGCCAGTCCCTTCACAATACATCAGATTTCAAGAACATAGCATCTAGGGCACAATATGCGAACAAATGCACATATTTAATTTCTCACCCTTACATTTTTTCAACTAATAATTTATACTTCTTACTTGCTATGCAAATTTTATATCTTTTTTTTTTCTTTTTGAAAGATTTCCCTCACTTTGGAGCAACAGCAGAGAATGCTGAAGGAAACGAAGTTCACTTCACACCACTTCCACACACATTCTGTCTCACTCTTCTTTCCACACATTGCTCATTATACTGAAGATTCTTCAACCTGTAATTCAAACAAATGGAAAAGAAAAACTGATTCTCCATACTCTTATGATTGACCACATATGGTATTGATTTCTTTCTTTTATATTGCTTCCATCAGAAACTCTCTCTTCTAGTCCAAAGAAAAGCCGCCAATATCATTGGATATAAAATAAAAACCTGAATTGTCCTATGACAGGCTCCAGCCTGGGATGGTATATTATATTACTAAACCATTGATATACCATAAATAGACTAATAAACCATTAATAGACCACTTAATGTACTGGTATCTTGACTCAAAGCTCCTCTCTCTACATACAGGCATTGCTGAGTGCCATCAAGTGAACGTGTGATACTAGAATTCTGGTAGCACAGTGGTTAAGAGCTCAGCTACTGACTGAAAGGTCTGTGGTTTGAACCCACCAGCAGCTCCTCAAGATATAGCCCTGGTGGTCTGTTTCTATCAAGATCACATCCTCGTAAACCTTATGGAATAGTTCTAGCCTATAGGGTCACCTTGAGTCAAAAATTCTTCAAAGCAAGTATGAGGTATAGTGCATGTATACATTTCATCCACAACTCAATTTGGCATTTAACTTTCCAAAACAGCAAGCCTTCAATTTCTAAATTACTTTTGCATCAAGCTTAGAGGAAGATTCATTAATAGTGTACATTATGCAGATGACACAAGTTTGGATGCAGAAAGTAAATAAGACTTGAATCACTTACTGCAGAAGATCACAGACTTCAATTTGGGTTATATCTCAACATCTAGAAAATAAAAACTCTCATCACTGGACAAACAGGCAACATCATGATAGATGGAGAAGAGATTGAAGTTGTCAATGATTTCATTTAGCTTAGATACACAATCAGCACTCCTGGTAACAGCATTCAAGAAATCAAAAGATGAACTGCAGTGGGAAAATCTGCAATCAAGGACCTCTACAAAGTGTTAAAGAGTAATGATATCAATTTAAAAACTAAAGTTCACCTGATTCAAGTCATTATCTGTTAAATACCACCGATGCATTGGAAGTTGGGCAATTAATAAGCATGACAGAAGAATTGATGCCTTTGAATGTGGTGTTGGAGAAGAGTACTGAATATCTCATGGGCTGACAAAATAACAAACAAATCTGTCTTGAGCAAAGAACAACTGGAGTGGTCCTTAGAGGCAAGGATGATAGTGGAACTTCGTCTCACTTATCATGGCTGTACCTTCAGGAGAAACAAGTGCTTAGAGAGAGAGATCATACTGGGAAAGGTAGAAATTAGCAAAAGAGAGGAAGATCCTCAAAGGGTTTCAATGATCTAGTGACTACCACAATCTGCTTGAGCATGACAGAGATCGCGAAGTTAGGGCAGGATCCCGCAAGGTTCAGATCTGTTGTTCCTAGAGTTGCTTCAAGTTGACAATGACAAACAACAAAGAAGGAAAAATAGCAAGAACCTTACAAATATTTCACACCACTGGCCCGTAATTCTGCTTCTAACCTAAGGAAATAACCAGAGAGGCCCAAGAAGATTTGTGTGGAAAACACTTCCCTGCAGTGTTAATTATAAAACTAAATATAATCTAAATATTTATATCCAAGAAAATTTAAATCTAAATACTAAGTTTTGGTTGTTATGGCTATTTGCTGTGGACAACAGTGACCCTATGATCGATGAACAAAACCTTTGTCCTCTTCCCTGCCATTCTCACGATCTCTGCCATGCTCAAGCCCATTGTTGAAGTCACTGTGGCAATCCACCGCACTGAAGGTCTTCCTCTCTTTTTTAGTAACATGTGTTGTTGTGTCATGTACCATCAAGTCGGAACCAACCCACAGCTGACCCTCTGCCAGGAGAAGATTACCCATCCTTCTCCCATGGAGCAGCCGATTCGAACCTTGTGCCTTTAGGATTGCAGCACAGCTTCTTGCCACTAGGCCACCGAAGTAAGGACATTTAAAAAAAAATCAGGGAGGATTTTGTAGTTTTATTTCTGTTACATGGTCATTAAAACACTTTTTAAAAGTATTTAATGGTAAAGAAATATATTCAATAGTGCAAAGTAAGAAAATGAGAACAATAAATGTAGGCACGTTGTATATGTTGTCTCACCAATTTTGTTATATGTGTTTGTGTGCTTAGAAGAAATACACTGACAGAAAACAAAATAAAATATTAACTCTTATGTGAGGGTGGGAGATAATAGATAATTTGACTTTCTGTTTGCCTTTGGACGTTTTCCATCTTTTCTATAATGAATACCTATTACCTATATAAGATAAAAGTGTTTTTAAAACTATTCCAATTCTTTAATTAATTCAGCTGCCCTTTCCTGGGCCGCCTCCAGCTCCATTATGTCCTTCTTAAGAAGCAATAACCAATATGGCATGAGATTTTTCCAGGTGTCCACTTTTATGAAATCTGATCTCTAGGGCTGTCAGAAACAGCTCTCATCCTTTCTCTTTCTCTGCTCCTGCGTGTATATATCTGTGTCTATCTTTCCCTCATCTGTGAGGTGTGTACACATGTACACAGCACCATATCTGCTCTAGAAGTCTCTATCTTGTTTACCAGGACCTTTACCTCCTCCTTTGTTGATAAAGACAGAATTCTGTATTTGTACCCAGATCAAAATATCACATTACCATCGGATGCACATGGATGTAATGAAAGGCAAAAACCAGGTCAGTTCTAACTGCAAAACTGCAAGACAGAGATCTCGACTTCCCATCTACATGTGACCTAAGAAATGTAGGGCTTGAATCAGTTTTGTTTTGCTTCAAAATAAGAGAAAAAGAAAACATTTTCTGGGCATCATTCTATCCTTTTGCTTACTGCAAGCAAACAGAATTCACACTAAGGTTTTAGCCTGGCACAATATGAGCACGTGCCAACCTACAAAATTTTAGGGGTTTTTTAAACCCATTAATAAACTAAAAGCTTAAAACACCACTATTAATATTTGGATGGTTTCCTCTGGATATTTAGGAGAGCCCGCAGCCCACTTTGAAGATGACAAGGAATTAATGGAGACAAGATCTGGGGAAGAACAATGTACTGAGTCACAACTATGGAAACAGCCTATGAGCAGGAGTGCTTATACTTCTCATTAGAAGACTCTCTGTCCCCAGGAACAGAAATATTAACACTGCATTTTATTTAGTGTGTGTGACCCTGCCAAGTTTGATCATGGCTTCCACAATCACTCAAAGCTTCATACCCTTCATAAAAGGACAGGAGACATATTTTCATGCTTTTTGTTAGTAATTCTGAAAACCAATGCTGTTGTGTTGTTTTGGGTTTGTTTTTTTTTTTCACCACCACCACCCGCCCCCATGTAATCTGTGCTTCTATGTTAGAAAAAGTTTTCAGGGTTTACAAATTTGGGACCAAACCAAAGTGATTATGAATTACCTGCCTGGTTCATCTTCTTTTCTTCAAGCCCTAGTATCTGTGATCCTTCTGAGAGTCTGACAAACCTTCATTTTAGGCTGTTTGCTGCAACTGTTATAAACCAGTAATATGTCTAGAAGCCTGGGGAAGCTTGAGGAAGGTAGAGAAAGCTGGGTTGTCACATAACTACACTGACAATATGCTCAAGTATTTATCTTTGCAGCCCTGAATCATTCCAGTGACGCTGGCATTACCCTCCTCACTGCTGCTGATCATCGGAGGAGCCAGGTACTCATATTGTAAGGTATCAATTTATATCCACACCATGTGACAGGGAAGAACTGCCCTGTGAGTTTTCTAGGCTATAATCTTTATGGGAGCAAATCACCAGGTCTTTTTTCCACGATTGGAGGGTTCAAACCTCCAACCTTCTAATTAGCAGCTAAGCACTTAACCTTTGTAACCAGAAGCTCTTGGTAGAGTTTTCATTGTTGTTGTTGTTGTTATGTGCTGTTGAGTCAACTACCATTCATAGTGACCCTAGGGACCATAGCTCTGAATTTTGCCCTGCCCTGCCCCTCCTCAACATCTCTGATATGCTCAAGCCCATTGTTACAGTCACCGTGTCAGTCTATATTGTTAAGGGTCTTCTTCTCTTTCTCTGACCTTCCACCTTTCCCAGGATGATGCCTTTTTTCCAAATACCGGTGCCTTCTAAAATGCCCAAACCTTGTGAGACAAAGTCTTAGCATCTTTGCCTCTAAGGAGCGCCCAGGTTGTACTTTCTCCAAGTCAGATTTGTTTGTTCTTTTGGAAGTTCATGAGTCATTCAGTGATCTTCCCCTCCACCTCATTTCAAAGGCATCCATTTTTCTTTGGTTTTCGTTATTCGTTCAGCTTTCACATGCATATGAAGCAATGCAAAATATTATGGCTTAGGTCAGACAAATCTTAGTCTTTAAACTGATGTCTTTGCTCTTTAGCACTCTGGAGAGATCCTTGATGGCAGATTTGCGCAATAATATATGTATATCTTTTGAATTCTTTACTGCTGCTGCCATGGAACTGATAGTGGTTCCAAGAAAAAGAAAATTATTGACAAGTTCAATTCCATCTGTCATAATGTAGCTTTTTGGTCCAGTGATGAGAATTTTTGTTCTCATGATGTTGAGATGTGATCCATATTAAAGGCTATAGACTTTAATCTTTAGAAAGTACTACAAGTCTCTTTCACTTTCTGCCAGCAAGTTTATGTCATGTTCATAACGTAGGTTGTTGATGAGTCCTCCTCCAATTCTCATGGCACTTTCTTCTTCATTTAATCTGATTTCTTGAAGTATGTGCTCAGCATTTAGACTGGATAGAGCGGAGAAAAGAGACAACCCTGATACACAACTTTCCCATTTGAAAACATATATTTCAATTTGTGCAGTTCTAACAACTGTTTCTTGGTCTACAGGTTTTGTATGAGCACAGTAAGTATTCTGGAATTCCTGTTCTTCTCAATGTGATCCATAATTTATTATAATCCACACAGTTGAATGCCTTTGGACAGTCAATAAAATCAAGTCAACATCTTTCTAATGTTCTCCGCTTTCAGCCAGAATTCATCTGACATCAGCAATGATAAACCTTGTTCCATAGTCTCTTCTAAACCTTTCTTAAATATTTGGCATTTCCACTGATATTCTCATAATCTTCATCATGCTTATACTTGTACATAATATAAATGGTATTATTTTATAATTTCCACACTCTGGGCCATTTTTTCTTTGAATGAGTACGAACTGACTTTGAACTTCTTTGTCATAGATATAGGGCTCTATTTGTTTATAGAAGCACCTCTATTGATATTCCACCAATTCCTGGGGTCTTATTTTTGCCAATGCCTTTAGTGTAATTTGGACTTCAATACCAAGCTTTCCAGTGCTACACTTTTTCTTTCAGTATCATTAGTTCTTAGTCATATTTCAAAACAGTTCTATGTTGACTACTTTTTTTGTTTAGTAACTATATATTCCTTCCATCTTATTTTTTTTTAATTTAGGTTGTTTCTTCTTCATTTCAATGAACATCTACAGAGATTTTGGGATTCCATTCATTCATTGTTGCACCCTTCTCCCCGCACAAACCCCTCCCCCCCTTTGCTCCTCTCCTTGAAAAGCAAAAGAAAAACTCCCTCATTGGTACACAATCCCCGCCCCACACCTCCCCAAACCCCACCCCCTACCCCCAAATATAATCCACTCTGCAACCCTCTTATTTTTATTATTATTAATATTAAACTAGTTTCTTCACAAAATTTAAACACTTTGTTTTCCAGAACAGATTCTTCCAATTTCCCTCACCCCCGCCACATCAAATTGTACAACTCCATAATTAATCCTCCCTGCACATCCTCATCGCTCTGCTTCCACCCTCTCCTCCTTGGATTCTTATGCTCATTCTACACTAACAGTTTTATACAACATCTGTCCTTGCGGGGCTAAGTTAATTCACTCAGCATAATGCTCTCCAGTCCCTCCCAAACTTTCCATCTTCTTTTGATGCTTCTTGTATCGTTCAAGATTTTACCCATAGAATTGCAAAACTTCAATATTACAACTCAAAGTTTGACTTTTCTTCAGTTATTTCAGCTTAAATACTGAGAGAATTCTTCCCTTTTGATTTTCTAGCTCCAGATCTTTGCATGTTTCGTTATATTATGTTGTTTTGTCTTCTCAAGCTAAACCTTCTGTTCAGTTATCATCTTTCATAATATCTTCCTTTAGCCTTAACTTTCCATTCCAGAGTAATATTTAGAGTCTCCTCTAACATCCAGTTCGGTCTTTTCTTTTTAGTCTTTCTTTTTCAGTGATCTTTTGTTTTCTTCATGGGAGGTATTTTTCATATGCTTCCATAACTTCTCTGGTCTTCCATCACTAATGTTCAATTCATTGCATCTATTCCTGACATTGTTTTTCAATTCAGGTGGAGTAAATTCAAGGTTTTATTTTGGCTTTCTTGGCCTTGTTCTCATTTTCTTCAGCTTCAATTTTCCTTTGTCTATGGATCATTGATGATCTGTTGCATAGTCATCCTGGCCTTGCTTTGACGATTGATATTGAGCTGTCTCTTTACACAAATGTACTCAGTCTAACTGTTGTTTATTCCACTAGGAAGGACCATGACCATGTTGCTGTACATACCGTAAAGTCGACTGTGACTCATAGTGACCCTATGAATCACAGATATGAACCTTGCCCTATCTTATGCCATCGTCATCATCTGCAATATATTTGAGCCCTAGTTCCCATTTATTTTGTAAAAAATAAAAAGGCATTTGCAATGAAGAAATAACTTCATTGCACAGAATTTTATTAAGTCATCTACAGTCTCATTTCTATCACCTAGATTCTATTTCCCAACTACCAGCTCTTCTTTGTTTCCATTTTTTGCATTCCAATCCCTAATTATTATTCATGCATATTGATGCATGTTTGGTCAATTTCAGATTTAAAAAGTCAGTAGATGTTTTCAATTTCCTCATCTTTGGCCTTTTTCTCCCATTTTTGGCTTTTGTGGTTTGTGTGTGTATTGAATAATAGTATTATTAATGTTCTTCATTGAGTATATTTGGATATTATCCTATCACTGACAGCATTGGACTTCAGGACAGATCTTGACTTTTGATGATTATTGAGACACCATTCCTCATCGATTTGTCACTCTCAGCACTGTTCATTATATGATTGATTCAAAGTAACCAGTATCAGTTCATCTATCTACTAATGCCTAGGATGGTAATTCTATTGTGTTGTATTTCATTTTTGACAACTTCTAGTTTCCCTAGATTCATACTTCATACATTGACTTTCCAATTCTTAACAGATAATTTCCCTCATCTTTCCTTCCTTCTTACTGATCCTTTCATCCTCTTTATTAGTCTTGACCTATTATCAAAAGAAGGTCCTTCATTGAGTGAAAGTTATACTTTATCAATATAGTTAAGGTAGGTTCTATGTTGAGGAGGCAGCTTTCTCCAGTAACATTTTGAGTGCCTTCCAACTTGAGGAACTCATTTTCTAGCACTATATATTTAACAATGTTCCTATGTTAAACATTGGATTTGCAAGGGTTTACTATTTCATAAGGGGATGACCAGTCCTGCTTCTTAGATTGTCTTATTCTGGATGCTCTGCTGAAATACACTGACCCTGATGGTGTTTGAAACATGTGACATAGCTTTCAGCATCCAACAAGAAACAAGCCATGACAGTACAGAATAGTCTTCTTTAGCAAAAGAAAAAAAATCCCTAAGATCTGCATCTTAATAAAGCATATTAAAATTTTAATTGATTCATTAGATAAATAATACCTTATTTTTCCTAAGCTAATAGAACATTGGTATGGATAAAGTAATGAACAAGAGAGATTAGCTTATTTAAAAAAAAAATCTAGGTAGTCTTGAGTCTTGATTTTGCAAAGAGAATCATAGGAATGAAGTTCAGAGTATGGTTGTATTACTTCTACGTTTTCTTAAAGCCCAGCCAAAAAATTCAATCACCCATCCTTTCCTTCATTCAACTAAAGGAGCATGCATTAAGCATCTACTGTGTGCCAAAAAATTTAAAGACATTATCTAATCTACTCTTTGGACAAACCTGTCAGATAGTATATACTGTTGTAAGTAACAGGGACAGAGTATAGAACTATTCTATTCTATTCTATTCTGAAGAAATATAGTTTAGACTAAAAAAGTTATATCCTGTTCTTGCTACACCAGTTGGAAATATTGCTGCTGAAAGTTGCAGAAACAGTAGTCTCAACAAATTTAAACAATATTATTATCGTTGTTAGGTGCTTTCAAGATGAGCGCAACTCATAACCACCCTGTGAAGAGTGGCTCTGAATCCCATCCTCTCCTGTGCCGTCTGCACACTCCCTGGCACACTCGAGTCCATTGCGGCAGTCTTGCCAGTCTACCTGGTTGAGGGTCTTCCTCTCCTTCACTGGCCCTCTACCATTACAAGCATCATGTCGCTCTGGCAGGAACAGCCCCTCCTAGCAATAGGCTCAAAGTATGTGAGGTGAAGCCTCATCATCCTTCCCCTCAAAGAGCACTCTGGCTGCACCATCTCCAAGACATGTTTATTTGATCTTTTGTCAGTCCATAGGATACTCAGTGCTCTTCTCTAACACCATAAATCAAAGGTGTCAATTCTTCTTCTGTCATTCCTATTCATTGTCCAGCTCTCAGATGTATAGCAAGTGATTGGAAAGACCATGGCCTGAATCAGACACACCTTAGTCCTCAGAAAGATTTAATTAGAACCTGTAGGACCAAGAAATAATAGCAAGTTTCTCCTTTGATTCTCATGATCAGTGACGTTTTTGTTGTTGCTTCTGCTGTTATGTGCTGTCAACTCACTTGCAACTCATAGGGACTCTATGTACAACAGCTCTGAACTCGGCTCTATACTGTGCCAATGTTATTGTCAATGACATACCTACACCCATTACCCCAGTCTCTCAACCTATCCATCTGATTTAGGGTCTTCCTCTCTTGTGCTGTCCCTCCAAACTCCCAAGAATGATGTCCCTCTCCTAGGATTACTCCCTCCTTGCAACATGCTCAAAGCATGTCAGATGAAGCTTCAGAATCCTTGCCTCCAAGGAGCAACCTGGTTTAACCCTCTCCAGGATGAACCTGTTCATCTTCTTAGCAGACCATGATATATTCAATACTCTTCTCCAGCACCACAGCTCAAAGGCATCACTTCTTCCTAGTCATGTCCAATGTTCTGATGCATAGCAAATAATTGTGAAGACTATGGCCTGGGTCAGGTACACCTTGGTCTCTGACTGACATTGCTGCTCTTCAGTACTCTGGAGAGGTGACATAGAGGTTATTAAAATTCACCTTCAGATCCTATAAAAGATGACCTAAGACCTTCATGTGGCCTACTAGCCATGTGTGTTCTGCTTACAATTTCCTTCCTTATTTTCCTCCACCCACTCCATCTACATTGACCTCCTTACACATTTCAGTCATCTTTTCCCCCAAGATATCTATGTTCTAATCCCTATAACCTAAAAATATTCTATATCACATGGCTAAGATCTTGAGGTGGAGAGATTATCCTATGATAGATACATAGTGTGGTCTTTGGGTCAGTAGCACAACTCCCTATGGATAATAACTTTTATAAAGGGGAGCCATGAGTGTAAGAATCAGAGGGGATGATGCAATGAAGCAGAGATTGAAGTGATGTGTTTTAAAGATGAAGGAATGGACAACAAATCAAAAACATAGCCAGTCATCAGAGGCTGAAACAGGCAATGAACAGATTCAACCCCTCATACCTTCAATAAGGAGCCACTCTGCCTCTCAGTCCAGTGAGACTGATCTCTGACTTCTGGTCTCTACAACTATAAAATAATAGATTTGTGTTGTTTTAAGCCACTGATTATATGATAATTTGTTATAGGAACATCATCTGTCTGAAATATCCTTCCATTTTTATCTTCTTTCTCTTCTCATTGCATTGATAATCAGTTTCATGAGAGCAAGAAAGGCATCTGTTCTCATTGACTGCTGAAACTTAAATGTCTAGAACAATTCCAGACATGTTCAAGGGAACCAATGTTATTGAGTAGTTTACTAGAGAATCCCTGGATCACTTTCTTTTCCCTCAGGCATTATTTGAGTGTATTCAGTTCAGAAACGAACTGAAGAATTACCAAAAGTGATCTAGAAAACCAAGGTAACAGAAAAAATTAAAACATACTAGTTGTTGAAATCTACCTCAAATGAGACACACACACTGTTAGTGATGCCTTAACACAAAAAGGATGGGGCGTGAATGGGGTAGGTGGGACAAGGGAGGCTCATAATGCTGGGAGAACAATAAATGCTTGTACAGCCTGGAGCTGAAGACTAGTCAAAGGCTAATTGATTTGGGGTATAAGTAATCTCCCTCATTTGTTAATATGTTTAGATTACAACATCCACTTCCTAAACAACATACCTCTGGAAACTCTATGGACTTTGATAAATGTCAATAGTTGTAAAGGGGCTTCAGGCCTTTTGTTCATAGGGTCACTATGAGTCCTGCATGCTCGACTCAAAGGCAATCAACAATAAAGTTTTTAGAAGGCACTTAATAGGTTTTCTGTCAGATAGATTGTTGAATTCTCATACCCTCTCAACTACTGATAAGAAAACACACTAATAACAAGAAGGTTTAATTATTTCACAATTATCTTGTTTCTCACCCTCTGTTCTTAGATCTTGTCCCAGATTCCTCAATCCAGGCACTTGAGTTCATATATCTTCATAGTGTGGTCCCAGTTCTCCACAGTTCCAAGGCTTTTTGTAACCGGTCTTTTGTAACCCGTGAGCCTTTGGAAAACATAAACTTTTTACACCTTTCTTTGTTATTTGAATTGCAAAATATATTAAATATTATCATTATTATTATTTATTATTATTAAAAACAAATTAAAGCAATGTGGTATCCACTTCTGAAATAGCTTTCCTCTGGAAATTCTGTGAACTTAGAGAAACCATTATAGTCATGAAACAGAGTTCAGCACTTTTGTTCATAGAGTGGCTGTGGGTCATCATGACTCAACAGCAACAAGAGAATCTGCAGGAATGTTTTGGGGAAAACCAAAAAAACTCAGCAATTTGCTTGTGAACTTTCACTCAAACCACAATTTCATAAAACTGAATTTCTGCTGAAACACCGAAAAAACATTACAAGTTCAAAGTATGTCTGCAGGGGATCAAGCTATTCAGAACTACATCATGTAAAAAGTTTATCTCCAGCCTTCATCCCACACCTCTCCTTATGATAAATACAGTTCAATTCATGGAGCGTGTCTCTTTAGACTTTTCCCTCTAAATTTATATATATACATGAAGCACATACACACATATGCACATGTACACACCAAGTTCTGTGCTTTCTAAAGTGTGACCATTTTTGTTGCATTGTATGTTCCATTGTCACTTCTAAAAGTATTTCTTGGACATTTCTTCTACTACTTCAATATCATGAATGCATTTCCCTTAGATCCTCTGTGTAATCTAGTAATAATTTTGTTATTACATGTATTTTTATTTTAAAAATTTTTTTCTATAATTCAATTACTTTCATTTACAACTCCTTCACAAATTTTATTTTTCATTTTTATTTTTCTCCAAAATTTTCAGATTAGTCTAATTTTTAATATGTCTAACCTGCTAGGGAGATACCCTGGCGTACACCCTTCCCAATTTTGAACCATGCGGTGTTTCCTTGCTCTGTTCTGATGACTGCCCCTTGGTCCAAGTATAAGTTTAGCATTAGAACGATCAAGTGTTCTGGGATTCCCATTCTTCTCAGAGTCAGCCATAGTTTGTTATGGTCCACACAGTCAAATGCCTTTGCATAATCAATGAAACACATTCTTCTGGTATTCCCTGCTTTCAGCTACGATTCATCTAACATTAGCTACAATACCTTTCAAACCTGTATGCAGAACAGATTATCCAAGATGCTATGAGGAAATGTGTGGCATCAGGATTGGTGGAAGATTCATCAACAATCTGTGCTATGCAGATGACTCAACCCTGCTTGCTGAAACTGAGGAGGACTTGAAGAGCTTGCAGCAGAGGGTCAAGGACTGCAGCCTTCAATATGGATTGAGGCTTAATGTCAAGAAGACAAAGATTCTCACCACTGGACCAATTGGCAGCATCAGGATTGATGGTGAAGAGATTGAGATAGTTCACAGCTTTAGTTTGCTTGGCTCCACAGTAAACACCCTTGGCACCAGCAGCCAGGAAATTAAAAGACAAAGTCGGCTGTCAGGGACCTCTCCAAAGTACTGAAGAGCAATGGTGTCTCTCTGGAGACTAAGGTGCATCTGGCACAAGCCATGGTCTTTGAAATCACTTGTTATGCTTCAGAGAGTTGTACAATGACTAGGGAGGATAGAAGGAGAATTGATGCCTTTGAGCTGTAGTGCTGGAGAAGAGTATTGAATGTACCATGGACTGCCATGAGAACAAACAGATTCAACCTTAAGAGGGTTAAACCGGGTGGCTCCTTGGAGGCAAGGATTCTGGGGCTTAATCTGACATACTTCAGACATGTTGCAAGGAGGGACCAGTCCATGGAGAAGGACATCACGCTTGGGAGGGTGGAGGGATAGCACAAGAGGGGAAGACCCTCTATGAGGTGGATTGATTCAGTGACTGGAGCAATTGTTATGGGTGTGTCGGAGGCAGTGTGATTGGCATGGGATAGAGCAGGGTTTAAGGCTGTTGTACATAGGGTCGCTATGAGTAGCAAGCGACTCAATGGCACATAACAACAAACAACAACCTGCTAGCACCACAACTCAAAAACATTAATTATTCTTCTGTCATCCTTAGTCATTGTCCAGCTCTCTGAAAATGGTGCTGGAGAAGAATATTGAACATAACATACACTGCTAGGATAACAAATAGATATGTCTTGGAGAGGATGAAACCAAGTTTCTCCTTGAAAGCAAGAATTTTGAAACTCTATCTCATATACTTTGGGCATGTGGCCAGGAAGAACCAGTCCTTGGAGAACATCATGCTGGGAGGGTAGAGAGACAGCTCAGGAGAGGAAGACTCTGGATTAGATGGACTGACACTGTAAATGAGGTAATGGGATTAAGTGCGTCCGAGTCAGTAAGACTGGTTTAAGAGAGGGCAAGTTGCAGAGCTATAGTACAGAGGGTCACTATTAGTCATGGGTGACTCAATGGCATAATACAACAATAACCTGCTAGCCTTACCTGTTTGACTATTCTTTGAAAAAAAAGGATATCATGCTTAGAAGGGTGGAGGGTCAGCGAAAGAGTGGAAGAACCCTACTGAGATGAATTAACACGCTAACTGCAACAAAGGGCTCAAGTGTATCAGAGATGGTGAGGATGACACAGGATAGGACTTAGATCTGTTGTTCATAGGGTCGCTAAGAGCCATACTCAATAGCACCTAACAACAATCTGCTTTTATTTATATTATTATTAAAATCCTTGGGGTTTATCTGGCTTCACTAATCATTCCTAGTCTTCTTTTTTTTCTCATTTCCTCCCTTCTTTCAAGAAAACAAAAATCTTCACTATTGGACCAATCCACATCATGATAAATAAGAGAAAAGTTTGAAGTTGTCAATTATTTCATTTTAGTTCTATTGTACTATCAACACTCATGGTACCAGAAGTCAAGAAGTCAAAATCTGTATTGCATTGGGAAAATTTTCCATCAAGGACCTCTCCAAAGTGCTAAACAGCAGTGATGCAAGTTTAGAGTGTGCCTGATTCAAGCCACGGTATTTTTAGTTCCTTTGTATGCATCTAAGAGTTAGACAATGAATAAAGATAGCATAAGAATTGAAGTCTTTAAATTGTAGTTCTGAAGAAGAATATTGAATATCCTATGGACTGCCAAGAGAACAGACAAATCTGTCTTTGAAGAAGTACAACCAGGGTACTGCTTAGACAAAATGATGGTGAAACTTGGTCTCACATATTTTTAATATGTTGTCTGAATGGGCCAGCCCTTGGAAAAAGATAATATGCTGGAAAAGGTGAAGGATCAGAGAAAGAGACGAAAACTCAATAAAATGGGTTGACATGGAGACTATAACAATGGGATCAAGTATGTCAGAAATTGTGAGGATGACTCAGGACAGAGCAAAGCTCTTTTTATTCATAGGGATGGTATGAGTCATAATCAACTCAATAGCACGTAGTAACAACAACGACCTTAAATAGAATGAAGTTTTCTTCACTCTTCCCCCCGCCACTCTAATTTATCTGAAGACTAGAACTTGTATTTCTTTTACTACTCTAATTATATTTTAATTGACACTTTTGAATTATAGCGTCGGTGAAAAATATTGACAATATGACAGACTGCCAAAAGAACGAACAAGTCTGTCCTAAAGGAAATACAGTTAGAGTGCTCCTTAGGGGGGAAAAAAAACAAACAAACTTGTGGGACTTCATCTTATATACTTTGAGTGTATTGTTTGCAGGGCCCGTCCTTGGAAAAGAACATCAGTCTTAGAAAGATGGAGTCAGTAAAAGAGAGGAAGACCCTCAACAAGGTGCAAAGGTTGCATCGATAAGCTGAACTACAGTGCAGATTGTGAAGATGGTACAGGATCAGACAGGATATCAATTTGTTGAATGTAGTGACCCTATAAGATTTGACTCAATGGCACCTAACAACAATGGCAACAGCATGTTTATTGCAGCAAAATATGCATAATGTAAAATTAATTCATTATGTATACATTTGGATGCTGCTCCATGGGAGAAAAGATGGGCAATCACCTCCTGTGCAACTACTGCCTCTGAAAACCTGCCAGAGGGTCAGGTATGGGTCAGTTCCAAGTTGACAGTACTCAACCTCAACAAGTATCTTACAAAGTTGGACAAATATCACCACTACCTAGTTCCAGAGCTATCTAATAACTGCAAACGGAAACCTATTGCCCATTAAGCAGTCATTTCTTATCCCTCTCTTCCTAGCCTATTACAACCAACATACGAGGCATTTTAATTATAAGAGATTTTAAAGGATGCTAAGTGATATGTGGAAAAAGTTTTTTATGGACTTATTCAAAATCATGTCATATTTTAGCTGATTTCATGTTTGTACCATGTAAGGCCTTGGATATAGTTTTGGGGTTGTTTAGTTGGTTTGTTTTTGCTAAAATTTATAATTTCTTTATCTTTTTCCATGTAATTAGAATAAGTACATATTTTTAAATTGCATTAATAAGATATTGTTCATTTATAATAATATTGTCTGTTATTGTTGTTGTCGTTGTTGTGTGCCATTGAGTTGACTGTGACATATAGAAACACTGTAAACAACAATCTAAATGGTGCCCTATCTTATGCTGTACTCACCATCTCTTGAGCCCTTTGTTACAGTCACTGGGTCAATCCATCTTGTTGAGGGTCTTCCTCTCCTATGTTGACCTTCTACTTTTACAAGTATGACGGCCTTCTCCAAGAACTGGTCCCTCCTAACAACATGTCCTCTTAACAACATGTCCAGAGCTTCACCATGCTTATACTTCCAAGGAGTTCCCTGGAGAACTTTCTCCAAGACAGACTTGTTAGAAATTCAAAGATTGTAGCCTTCAATACTGATTACATCTCAATATAGATTACATCTCCACATTAAAAAAAAATCCTCAAGCATCACATTTTTTTTTCATTTTAAAAACTCTGGCTTTCCATTTTCTCCTTTTAAAAAAATTGTTATTTTGCAAGTACAGTGTGTCTTGAATTCTTCTGCTATCTCACACAAACATACACAAAATGTAGATCTTTTCTTATTGGGAAAAACATATTGGGGGTACAGGAGGTGAGTGTTGGGGGCAGAAGGGTGAGGATGGGCCAGGATGCAGTTGCAGAGCTGCACAGTTTGGTCAGTGGGGGTCCAGTGGGGACCAGATGCTACAGAGGAATGACAAGCATTTTCCAATGGTAATTAAACCAACTGTCTTATTGATTTGGGAATTGGATGCCAACTCTGGCTTCTTCATGCTGAACAGGGGTGTAGATGTAAAGGGGGGAATGGAAGACACTTTATCACCTTACTGGTGGTCTTGGGTTAAAGCTGCTTGCCTTCTTGCTCTGTTAGAAGATATTTTCCTGTCATTTGCTCCCCTCTGGACTGCAAAGTGTTTTCCCAGGTGGGTCCAGTGGGGATGGCTGGTTGAACCCACAGGCTCCATCCTCCTTTGCTTCCTTAGTTGTCAGTTGTATTTCCTTTTTGTCACTGGCACTGGGTTCAGGGTCAATTCTGGAGTAAAACTCAGTGTTAAGGTTACCTATAGGAAAGGGAGCAAACCTAGAGAGAACAAACTTGTGAGTTACAAATAGAAGGGCTTGGAGGGTGCTGCTTTCAGATTTACTGGGGGGGCAGGGTGGCAGAAGGTGGCCTAGGTAATATTCTCTGGATACCCTAGGTATTCTTTTTTTTTTCTCCTTCCCCACCCAGGGGTCAGATGGCACAATCTGGGGACTGAGGAGCTCACCCTGAGGGCCGTGACGGCTCGCCCCAAGCCAGGGACCGAGGGCAGCCTGTCCCGAGCAGGGTAACACCCTCCAGGAGCTGGCTGGTATACTCCCCCTCCAATTGCCCCTACCCCAGTCTGATCCCCTCGCCTGACTGAGGACTCTGTGGTCAGGGATAGTGTCTCCAATTCCAGCACTGCCACTTTTACCCCCCCATAAGTGGTCATACTATATTTTGAAGTAGGTGTCACTGCCCTCCCCCTTTATATATGATAAAGGGAACCTGAGAATTGTGAACAGACTCCCGCCAGGTCTAACCATTTTTTGGCAGAAGCATTTAACAGAACAAAATATGTGGTGCATTTAGGATGTCGGTCCTCTTGTGCATGCTGCCACTGTTAAGGTCATCAGACTCACAGTGACTTTCAGCAATCCATTCTATAGGTAATCGTCTTCTTTGACCTGTCCAAGGAAACCCAAACCTGCAAATGGCGGGCATGCATCCCATCCCCCACCTCCTACACAGGCAGCCAGTGGGGTGCGCCCCCCCCACAGCATGAAAGGCCGGTGGGAGGTGCGCGGCCCCCCCAGTGCTGGCGGCCATTGGGGGAGTGCCCTCCCCACCCTGCCTCATGGGCGCTCGGCAGGTGCTCAGCCCCTCTTGTGCAGGCGGCTGGAGGGTGCCCACTTCCCCCACAGCCACCATCCTGGCTCTAAGAATTCTCTCCAGAACAAGTCCACCTTGCGGCAGTGTGGTGGCTTCACTGTACCAGTCTTGAGGAGGGCCAGTGCCCAGCATCCATCCTGGGTGAGGGAATCCATTGGTTCTGGCTGTGGAGGCCTCGTGGAGCTGCAGCAGCTGTGTGGCGCAGGTTCTGCAGGGTGCGGGGGGGTTGGGAGACACGAGACTCACCCATTTCTCCTTGGGAATCCTTGAATTCCTGTTGTTGAGCCTTGATCTTCACTGAGGGCCACTCATCAACTGTTTAAGTGTTCAATTATCAATAAGTCAAAGTCTGTGGAAGGCCATAATGGCCCTGCTTTAAGTGGTTCGCTGCTCCTGCAGCTCACCACGCTGTCTCTGCCTCTGCCGCCATCTTGGATCTCAAAATGTAGATCTTCTTATGGTCCCAAAACTACTTGTTTCCTCTGGAATCAATGCTATTTGTTAGTTCTTTCCTCCTGTGATTTATACTTTTCTCCAAATGTCAAGAGATCATCTGTTGTCTATTACAGTTATTAATGAAGGATTTATTTGCACTTGTCAGTGAAGTTTTATTAACATAGGTGGGGTGGTACAACTTCTGAAATTATGTCTTTTCTCAGTATGCCTTTCCCCACATGAAAAAACGTGACTATAGTCTGGATAGATAGATAGATAGATAGATAGATAGATAGATAGATAGATAGATAGATAGATAGATAGATAGATAGTAGATAGATAGAGATAGAGATATGGGAAGACTTTTTCATTAAGGTATATGAATGGTATCATCCAAGCCAGATAAGACATTTCCATTTCTTTAGAAAATAAGTTTCTATGTATCAAATTTCCCATTGCTTCTCATTATGAAGAAAATGATTTTTGAAAAGGGGTAAAAGCCTAAATTACCTAAATCTTTTCAATAATGTGAAATTAAGTAGTTCAGCAAAAATGGTGTTTGAATTCCAAACAATATGTATATTGTGGCAAGAGAAAATGGTACCAGTCATAGTTTGGACAGTAAAAGCATTGTCAAAAAAAAAAAAAAAAAAAGCATTGTCAGATGAAGGGAGAGGCTTCCATTTTTAATTTCTTGGAAAGATAACATTCATCTGGTGGATCTGGTAGAATCAGACTCAACACTTCACATCTATATACCATCTAAGCAGTATGGAGTCTCTATCTCTATATGTTCTTAAGTGAAGTCCTAATCTGAATACTCTGCTTGCTCCAGATAAACCCAAGACCTGGCTTTCCAGTGGCCCTCTCCCAGACCAGGTCATCTGCTACTGGTTTGTCATGGCTAAGAATTCTACCTGAAGTCCATGAGGGTAATGTGAATGTAGGGGAAGTAGGAGCCACCTGACACTCAATGAGGTGAAGTCCTGCCCCATGCAGATGAGCCCTGATATCTCCAATCACCCTGGATGTGGCGTCTAGGGTGGTGGCTGGCTTACCTATCAGAGTGAAGCACAACAGTGCAGGTGGCCAGGACATTGTCCTCTACTTGGGTGACAAAAATGAGGAGAACCTGGGGCCACCATAGATGGGATGAGATGCTTCTAAAAGAACCTGGGAATGGAGTGGAAATTGAGTGACTGAAAACAAGAGCAGAGAGACACAGAGATGCACACACACGAGGAGGGACAAGATTAACTGATTTCTCTGAGCCCATCAGGTATAAACTAGTCATCTAAGACACTAAGTAATACTGAAGAATTTGTAGAGGTGGTGAGATAAGAGAGAGGGACAATTGAAGGATAGATCATGTCCTGGATTGTGAGAGAGGGAGTCAGAATGTCACCTTACACTGGAGCAGGCTGAGAGTGGTGGACACTCCAGTGAGCAAAGTTAGTCCTGGAAAACTGGAGAATGAGACATGAAGTGACATTCTTTTTTTCTCTCTCAATTTCCAGGGCATCCCATCTCCATTGACTTGATCTGGTTCGCAATTATAATAATCTTCACCTTACTTCTTTTGATAGGCCTGCCATTACAGCTTACAAAGCGCAGGTGAGTTTTAATTTGTTAAATGCATCCATCCAGTTTCATCTCCCTCATTCCTTTCCATGCTTGTTTCTCCTTAGCCTTAGTCTTTCAGCTGGATCCTTTCTGCTTCCTACTCTACTCCTATATCCTTCATTCTGAGTAATGTTTTAACTGTGTTCTTAACAAGACATGTCATGATGTGATTGGGGCCACATCACCCATTAAGAACATAGAAGTCTAAGAACTAAAGAAGCAGAATTTATCCATCAGTAGAAAAAAAATAATTTAGACCGTGTAAGTAAGGTTTATATGAGTTGGAATTGATTTGACAGTAGTAGGTTTAGGATTTGGGTTTGTTGTGTTGTTTTTTTTTTATGTGGAGTATATTTTTTGTTTGTTTTATTCTTGTCTTTTGGGTTTGATTTGGGGATGAGAATGATGAGAATAAGGAACGATGAGGCTTCGCCTCACATACATTGGGCATGTTGCTAGGAGGGGCTATTCCTTGGAGAGGGACATGATGCTGGAAGGGCAGCGAAGGAGAGGAATACCCTCAGCCAGGTGGATTGATGTGGTGACTGCTGAAATGGGCTCTTGTGTGTAAGGAAGTGTGAGAACGACACAGGATAGAACAGGATTCAGATCTTGTTTATAGTCATGCTCGACTCCACCTAACAATAACAAACAACAATATGATGTGGAAACTGAGATTCAGAGATGCTAAGTGACTTTCTGAGGAAGTTCAATAGATGAAGAGCAGGATCAGGATGAGGATCTAGATGTCCCAGGACCGTATTGTTCCTTTCCACAGCCTTGTTTTGCACAACGTGGTCTTGATTTCTTCCTGTGGATAGACCACAGGTGAAGGTCAGACAGACCTCACTGACCCTCACAACCTACATGTTTGCTGCATTCACTAGAAGCTCCATCTGCAGGCCTAGATTTGTCAAGTTTGAGTAAAAGAAAAGGAAAGGTCATTGCTCCCAACCATTTGCAAGAATATCTGAGTTAAAAATGGAAGATTTGTCATTTGCATGGTGAAGGGAGGCGGGGGAGAGGAAGCATTGTTAGGTGTTGGTAATGTAAAAACATAAGTATGCTGTTATTTATGTAATTAGTTATTGCTTTCATTATGGGTGCAGTCTTAATGGTTATAGTATTTATGTATAATTACCTTAATATTCACTGAAATTTCCAAGTAGCTCCCTAATTAACTGTCTCAAATATATAATTACATTGCATCTTTACGCAAGACTTGCCTAATTAATGTAGTTACACCACTTCTTTTGTGAATGTGCATTATTAAATGCTCTTTGCATCATTCTTCTGACTTCTTGTAATTCACGCTTTACAAAAATTAAGACCCCGAATTAGAAACCTTAGCAAGCAGCTCAATCCAGCAGCAAAGCTGAGGCTCATAGCTACCATGGAAAAAAACCAAGGACTTGCTAAGCCTCATTATGAAGTTTTTCATCATGCACTCTCCCTACCTGGAGGTGAGAGAAGTCCAGAGCAGCCAAGTTCACTAGAATAAGCAGCCTCAGAGTAAGGTCTTTGGTTTCAACCTCAGGCCAGCATTGCCTCAAGGTTAACCTGTTCTGTGCAAGGCTGGCTTTCTCACATCCTGAGACTAACATACAGCAACAGTGGGTTGAGCATTATTCCTGCATCTTCTTCCAACATCTTGCAGTTAGCTTGTCTGAGACAAACTCTCTACATCTTGATTTCCTAATATGTAAAATAGGTGCAATAACAACTACCCTGTCTCTTCAAAATGTTCTGTGAAAATTAAATGCAATGATGGATGTGAAGGGTTGAAAAGTATAATTGAATACATTATATAAACCCAAGGGATAAGTCTTAGAACCTCTCTGCCTCCCTATCAGAGGGGTCTCATCAGATGTATCAGTTAATCTGTGTGAAAGAGCAAACCGTCTCAAGATGCATTGGATTAAAACAACCACCACTTTGTTTAGTTTATAGTTGTATAAACCTGGGTATGGTGCAAGTGGGTGATACTTCTACTGTGAACTAGATTCAGCTGCTTTTAGCTAAGTTTACTCTCATCACCAAGGTCACAGCTGGATTGGACAAGACCTCTCTCCGTGTGGCTACTCATCCTCTACCAGGCTAGCATGGACTTATTCACTGTTGTTCATTCTCAGTTCACAAGCAAAAGCTATAAGGTTTCTTAAAGTCTAGGCCATCATATCCATCACATTCCATACATCTAAACAATTCACAAGGCACACTTAAGTTCATGGGGTAATGAAACAGATTCCACTTCATGATAGGAGGATGTTATGCCATTGTTTGTTATTTACCACACAAGGTTTATTGCTAATACATTCTTCATAAGTAGAAAAGAATTCTTCAATAATGAAATATTTTGTAAGGAAGTGGAATAGTCCATAAGCAGCTGTGCTGCTCACTCAAAGATGGCATCACTCTGGTGGTTTGGATCTACCAGCACCTCCACAGGAGAAAAATGGGAAATCTCCTCCCATGTGACTTACAGCTTCTGAAAACTCACTAAAGGGTCAGTTATGTGGTTTTCAACTCAACAAAAATTAGTCTGAGTTTTTACTATAGTTTTACCATCATGAGAGTTCCATAGAGGTCAAAGGAGAGGCTTAATACATAACTCTTCTCAAACTGCTAATCCTCAGCTGAAGAAGTAAAGTCAACAAATAAATCATTAAGAGACAGATTATGGTTGGGTGACCTTACCTTTGCTCTGCTGCAAGACACCAAGGTCTGTGTGGCATGGCTGGCCCAGGACTGTCTTCTAGGCACCACTTCACCAGAGTCTGCTAAAGGCTATGGCCCAGCCAAGGCTCACTCACACCCTGGCCAGCAACAAAACTACTGCCTGCCAGGTTGAGGGGCTTCAGTTTTAGACCACAATCCCTTCCAGAACACTAGACCACTGCCCCGCCCCTTGAAGACCGCTCAGCTGCCTCCCCTGCAATCTAGCACCAGGAGCACCAATATCCCAGGTACTCTGGGTGAAACACTGCTGTCTAGCTACATTCCATAAGACTTCTTAAGCTCAAGTGGAAGGTCATGGACTGCTTACTTAGAATTTCTTAAGCTCAAGTAGAAGGTCATGGACTGCTTACTTAGAATTTCTTAAGCTCCAGTGGAAGGTCAAGGACTGCAGTCTTCAATATGGATTGAGGCTCAATATCAAGAAAACAAAGATTCTCACCAATATCATAATGGATGGTGAAGAGATTGAGATTGTTCACAGTTTTGGTTTGCTAGGCTCCACAGTCAACACTATTGGCATCAGCAGCCAGGAAATTAAAATATGGGAAAGTCTGTGATTAGAGACCTCCCTAAAGTGCTGAAGTGCAAGTATGTCAGTCTGGAGACTAAGGTGCATCTGATACATGCCATGGTCTTTGCAATCACTTACTATGCATCAGAGAGCTCGACAATGACTAGGGATGATAGGATAACTGATGCTTTTGAGCTGTGGTCTTGGAGAAGACTATTGAATATACCATGAACAGCTAAGAAAACAGATTTGTCCTGGAGAGGGTGAAGCTGGGCTGCTCCTTGGAGGCAAGGATTCTGAAGCTTCGTCTGACATACTTTGGACATGTTGCAAGGAGGGACCAATCCCTGGAGAAGGATGTCGTGCTTGGGAGGGTGGAGGGACATCACAGGAGAGGAAGATCCTCAATGAGATGGATTGATTCAATGACTGGGATAATGGGGGTAGGTGTGTCAGAGATGGTGAGACTGGCACAGAATAGGGCAGAGTTTAGGGCTGTTTTACATAGGGTCACTATGAGTCACAGGCGACTCAACGGTACATAACAACAACAACAACAAGTAAAAGAGGCTGGGTAGAGGAGCAGTTTCAGAAGAGCTGGCTGGTTCTTAACAACAGGGGAGGACCAATATACAGGTCCTTCACAAAATATTGCCATACCCTGGGTCATTATATACTTATAACACTCTAGTATCTACTAAGACTCACATAATGTCAAAAAATCAGCAGTTTGCCTCAGTCATCATAAAAAAGCAAAATAAACCTTCTCCTAAAAAGACAGACCCAATTAATACCCCAACTAGAGAGAACTCAAAGGGATATGTTGATGTGGAGTTATTTGAACTGGTACTGGAAAAGATTCAAATGATGGAAGAAAAAATGGAAGTCAATAAGAGAGCAAATAACCCAGAGACAGCAATCAAGAAGAAACTCAATGATGAGGAATAACTTGAACAGCTACAGAAGAAAATGGGGAAAAAAAGGAAGAATTGATAGTCTAGATAAAGAGGTACAAGAATTTTAAAAATCATTACAAGACAGAGAGCGTACAGCCAACACAGCACTGGGGGGGGGGGGGAATAAATTAAAAAAAAAACAGAAAAACACAAAAATGCAATCCAGAATATTAAGACCAAAATGGCAAAGTGCAGTGAGATGGAAGACAAGAGCTCCAATGGAAACATACTAGAAGGAAAATTAGAGATGAAACATTAAAAAAATGAAGAAAACATTGGAATCATGTAGAATGGCATTAAAAGGAGCGACATACGTATGACTGGAATTTGAAAACATGGAAGTGATAAGAAATTCACAGAGAAAATTGTGGAGAGGTACTAGAAGAAAACTTCCCTGGTATTTCGAAGAAAGAGGAAATCCACATTCAAGAAGCATAGTGAACACCAAATAGACTAGACCCAAAAAGAAAAACATCAAGATATATCATAGCCAAATTCAAATTCTACAAATTAAAAGATAAGAATAGTTAAAACAATGCAAGAAAAAACAGTCACCTACAAAGGGGAACAATTATATAAGTTTTGATTTCTCAGCAAAAACCATGTGAACTAGAAGACAATGGTATGGCATACACAGAAAATTGAAAGAAAACAATTGCCAGCTAAGGATACTATACCCAGCAAAGCTCTCCTTCAAATATTAAGAAGAAGTTAGATCCTTTGCAGAAAAGAAGGAACTAAAGGAATTTGTGAAAACAAGAACAAGGCTAAAAGAAATTCTAAGTGAAGTCCTTCACACGGAGACACAGAAGGAAAGTGGATGGGCATAGTAACCAGAAACAACAGAAAAAGAAACACAGTGAAATGGTAAAAGTAAAACCTGACTTGACAACTATCACAATTAAGGTGAATGGACTAAATGTGCCAATCAAGAGAAAAAGAGTAGCAGAGTGGATAAGAAAGTAAAGCCCATCAATGCGTTGTCTACAAGAAACACATCTGAAAAATGAAGAAAAAGACTCGAAAATCAGAGGCTGGGAAAAAAAAAATCCAAGCAAATGGCAACCACAAAACAAAACAAAACAAAAAAAAAAGAAGTGGCAATACTAATCTCTGATAAAATAGCCTTCAGAATTAAAACCACCAGAAAAGATAAAGAAGGACATTACATACTGATTAAAAACACAATAGATAAAAGAAAAGACCTAACCTTGGCCAACATTTATGCAACAAATGATAGGCTTGCAAAATACATAAAACAATGGTTAATGGAATTGAAGTAAAAAATAAACAGCACCACAATAGTGGTAGGAGACCTCAACATACCACTAGCACCAAAGGATAGGTCAACTCAAAAGAAACTTAACAAAGATGCAGCAGTGCTAAATAACACAATCAGCCAACTTAACCTTGTGAATGTATTGAGGATACTGCACCCAACTCAATTCACTTTCTTCTAAAGTGCACATGGTACATTCTCCAGAATCAATCACATATTAGAACACAAACAAAGCCTTAACAAATTGAAAAACACTGAAATAATACAAAGTATTTTCTCAGATCATAATGCCATAGAACTAGAAATTAACCACAGGAGGGTAAAGCTTACAAAATCACCCATGTGGAAACTGAATAGCTCTCTACATGATTGGGTTATAAAAGAAAGTTTACAGAATCCTACAAGGCCTCCACAAGAAAAAGACTGGCAACACAATTACAAAATAGGCAAAAGATATGGAAAGAATTTTCACAGAGAAAGATATTCAGATGGCCAACAGACACATGAAGAAATGTTCAAAATCATTGGCAATAAGAGAGATGCAAGTCAAAACCACAATGACAGGTTGACAGGACAGCAAGCAAAAAATATTGGAGAGGATGTGGTGAGATAGGAACTCTTATATACTGTTAGTGGGATTGTAAAATGGTACAAACACTCTGGAAGTCAGTTTGGCATTTCCTAAAAAAGCTGAACATAGAAATTCCATCTGCCCAGCTATTACACTGCTTGGAATATACCACAAAATATTAGAACTGAGACATAAACAGAGACTTGCACACCATTGTTCACAGCAGCATTATTCCCCACTGCAAGAACATGGAAACAGCCCAAATATCCAACCACAATCTTGTTGTTGTTGTTGTTATGTGTCGTCGAGTCGCTTGCGACTCATAGCGACCCTATGGACAACAGCCCTAAACTCTGCTCTGTCCTGTGCCAATCGCACTGTCTCTGACACTCCCATCCCAATTATCCCAGTCACTGAATCAATCTACCTCATAGAGGGCCTTCCTCTCCTGCGCTGTCCCTCCACCCTCCCAAGCATGATGTCTTTCTTCAAGGACCTGTCTCTCCTCACAACATGTCCAAGGTATGTTAGACGGAGCCTCAGAATCCTTGCCTCCAAGGAGCCACCCGGTTTAACCCTTTCCAGGACAAATTTGTTTGTTTTTCTAGCAGTCCATGGTATTCTCAATACTCTTCTCCAGCACCACAGCTCAATCTAATGGATTAAAAAATTATGGTATATTCACACAATGGAATACTATGCAGCACCCAGGAGCAAAGACTACCTAACTTAGAAGAGACTGAAAAACATTATGCTAAGTGAATTAACTCAGTCCCATAAAGCAAATACTGTATTATTGTAGAATGTGTATAAGGATCCAAGGAGAGGAGGGTGGCAGCAGAGTGGTGAGGATGGGGGCGGGGGGTTGCAAATGGTTAATCATAGGGTCATACAAGTTGCTGGGTGGAAGGAAGGGTGGGTAAAGGAAATGGGAAAGATCTCGTGTGAAAACAATGTACATGAACTTTGAAAGTTAACCAGTTGTTGTTGTTGTTGTTATGTGCCGTCGAGTTAACCAGTACAAAATAAAAATTTTATTTCTAAAAGAGAAACAGATTATGTGTAGAATGACATACAGGATATAAGTACAATCAAAGTGCCCAGAAAGGAGCAATTGATGGAGAAGATAGGATTGAATAGGTGGAGGGGAGGAAGTAGCTATAGGGCAGGCCTAAACAAGTTGATAAGAATAAGTTTGATGTATTGGTGACAATGAAACAACTGGAGGCAAAGAGAAGAGTGAGGTTCATGCCAGAAGAGATCCTTGGGAGCATTTGTCATCAAGTCAAACAGGAAGACAAGATTGAGGATAGGGAAGAAGAAGAGGAAGACCAAGATTTGGCCAACAGGAAGTTTAAGAGATGGCTTGAGCATGATAAATTCACATTAATTAATGATGTTTTTTTAATTAAGCATATATTTTTAGAACTTGGAAACTCAACCTTTCCCTAAGAAAACAATAAAATTCAATCTTCCTTCAAGAGGGGGAAGGTGGGAGCAGAGGGCTGAAGATTGGGAAAGGGAGGTAACAGAGGGGGGAGGATGGGTTGTAGGGGAGGTTAGGGAGGATTAATCATAGGTCACACCATTTGATGAGAGGAGGGAGGGTGGGTAAAGGAAATGGGAAAGATGCAGTGTGAAAAATAACACGTACGCACTTTGTAAGTAAATCAGTATAAAATAAAAATTTTACTTATATAGCATACTATGACAAGTTTGGAAGTAGGGTGACATTCACTTCCTAAATAACATGCCTCCAGAAACTCTATGAACTTTGATAAATGTTGATGGTTGTAGAGGGGCTTCAGGCCTTTTGTTCATGGGGTCACTATGAGTCATGCTCCACTCGAAGGCAATCAACAAAAACAACAAGAAAAAAATTCAATCCTCCTGATTCCGGTCATATTCTCAGGAAGGCCTTCCAATCATCCCACATAAACATGTGTGCATGCACATACATACACTATTGATATATATACAAGAATGCCTTGTTTGAACACGGACTTTATACATCCATATGCTGCTGAATAGTCCTTTGAACAGACCTAGCACATAATAGACCCACAACGTCAGAAGAATGAATACATGAGTGTGACAGGAACCAATCAGATGGACTCCTACATCACCAAACCTAGTATCACAATCAATAATAACCATAGTGATTATGAGATGTTGTTATTGACTGCTGTCGAGTCAAGCACAACTCATAGCAAACCTATGAACAAAAGGCTTGAAGCATTTTTATAACTATGATCGTTTCTCAAAGTTCATAGAATTTCCAGAGGCATGTTGTTTAGAAAGTGGATATTAGAAGAAATTCTATTATATTAAATTATTATTATTTCCTTAGTGTGTAAATATAGGGAGAAAACCAATCAAACTGACAAACTCATGTTCCTCTCACTGACTGCCCCTAACTAACACAATCCTCAAGAATCTGACAAGAGGGCTTCATATATTAAATACTGTTTAGCGACTCAGAAGTATATACATGCATCTATCAACCTGAACAATGTAAAATGTCATTACGGAGGCAGAGGAAAATGAAAAGATCAAGATGGATGTCCCAAGAGACTGATTATTGCACTAAAGTGCCAAGAAGCCAAAGGGAAGGGAAGAAGAAGGAGCTGAATAGAAGATTTTCAAGGGCATCTCAGGAAGACAAAGCGAAGTATTTTAATGAAATATGCAAAGAACTGGAGTCAGAAAATCAAAATGGATGAACTTACTCAGCATTTCTTAAGTTGACGTAATTGGAGAACAAATTCAAGCCTCAAGATGCAATACTTAAGAATGCAGAATGTTGATTGATCCAGGAAGCATCAAAAGAAGATGAAAGGCCATGTCAACAAAGCCAAGCATTGCCAACACCACACATGAATTTCTTTCAATCAATTAGCTAAGTACTTAGTGTGGCCTGGACTGATCTTCTGCTAGGAGCAGTAGACTGTGGCCACACCTCCTAGAAGTTCGCCCTGACCCTGCTGCCTGGAATCCCAAACTCATCACCTGGAGGACCTGGCCCTGCTGCCTGAAGGACCTGGTCCCACCACCTGGACACCTCTCCCCCCACTGCCTGGAGGATGACCAGTTGCTATCCCTCTCAACTGCACCAGGAACATCCCCCCCCTCCCAGAGCTTGAGCTGCCTTTAGCCCTGGGCACTTTGATCCCACCTAGCTGCAGCAGTTCCCTGACAGAGAAGACTGGTAATTCACAGGCCATATCTCTCCCCAACAGAAGCAAGTTTTCCCTTGAGTCAAAAGATCACAGAGATCCACAACCAGGAGAAGATAAAATAGAGGAATGAGAGCTTCTAAGAATCAAATTCTTATGAACATCCAAAAACTTCTCCAACCAGGTAAAAAGGGAAGTCACAGACAGGGAAAAAGTATTTGGTAATGTCATGTCAGATAAGGGATTTATATCTACAATTTATAAAATACTTGAGCACCACAACAAGATAAAGGTAAATAATCCAATTGAAAAATTGGCACAGGATATGAACAGACACTTCACCAAAGAAGACATTCAGATGGTCAACAAGCACATGAAGAAATGTTCAAAATCCCTAGCTCTAAGAGAGATGCAAATCAAAACAACTATGAGATATCATCTCACCTCAGTCAGAATAGCAAAATTTAACAGAACAGCAAACAACAAATGCTGGTGAGGTTGTAGAGAAACTGAAACCCTTATTCACTGTTGGTAGAAGTGCAAAATGGTGCAACCACTGTGGAAGACGGTGTGATGCTTTCTCAAAAAGTTGCACATAGAGATACCATTTGACCCAGCAATTCCAATACTGGGAATATACCCCAAAGAAACCATAACTTCCACCCAAGCAAATATATGTACACCCATGTTTATTACAGCTTTGTTCACAATAGCAAGGAGTTGGAAACAACCTAAGTGCCCATCAGCAACAAATGGATAGAGAAGCTGTGGTATGTTCACACAATAGTACACTACGCTGCATTAAAAAACAAGGAACTCATACAATATTATTCAAAATGGGTGACCCTAGAGGGCATTATGCTAAGTGAAATATCTCAGTCACAAAGGGACAAATACTGCATAGTGTCACTGTTATAAAATATGATGGATATCGGGGTTGGAGGGAGACTGAGAAAGATGAGATAAATAATGTATATTGCATTGAAACAGATGAGGGAGAAAACTGTTTTAAAGGGACATGTCATTAGGTATTATTGTCATGACAGGAGTCCAGAACGAAGGCTGCATAGTGAAGTAGACCTGGAGGGAGGGTTTGTAAAACAATGAAAAATTTTTCTTTTTTTCTTTTCAAAGAGAAGAGTGTACTGTGGTGGGGAGAGGTGGGAAGGTAGAAAAGTGCAACAATTAATTGATGGAAATCCAAGGTCTCTGTAAATTTTCATTAAAATTAATAATAATTTAAAAAATTTTAAAAACTATCAGAAAGAAATCCAGGCAGGATAGCTGCCCCACCCTCCTCTGGAGCAGTGACTTCCTGGGCCAAGGTTATCAGACCAAAGTCCGCTAAGACGTCAAGCATGAAAAATACTACCACAGCAATGACACAGAAGAAGCAGACTACCTCAGACCCTACACATATCCAAAATAAATGTCACTCCCCAAAAGTGATGCAGTATAAATGGATTTCCTGAAGCCAGAAAGTCTGATGAAACTTTCTGACACAGACTTCAAAAAAACAATGATTGAATATTTTCAAAGTGTGAAAGAAAAACTCAAAGAATCACAGGACTCTGCAATCAAAAGCCAAGAGGAACTTTAAAAAAAAATACAGATAAAACAAGCAATGCATTAGAGGCTCTGGAAAAAAACAAGAAATCACAATCCAGAAAATGAGGACCAATTTTTCAGATTTTGTTAACATGTTGGAGGGGCATATGAGCAGTGTTGAAGAGATGGTACACAGAACCAGTGAAATAGAAGATAGAATTGCCACTACTGATCTACTAGGGAGAAAAGAAGAATCAAAAAGGAAGGTAAAAGTGGAAAACCTAAGAATAATCAAGAGGAATAACATGCTCAGAATAGGAATCTTGGAAGAGGAAGAAGCAGATAAGGGCACCGAGAAAGTTGTGGAAGAATTACTAGAAGAAAACTTTTAAAGCATGATGAAGAATGAAAGAATATCTATTCAAAAAGCTGAGAGAACACCTTATAAAGTAGGCCCCAAGAGAAAAACACCAAGACATTTCATAGTCAAATTTACTAGAACCAAAGATAAGACTTCTGAAAGCAGCCAGAGAGAAATGAAGAGTAACCTATAAGGGAGAGCAAATAAGATTAAGTGCTGATTTCTCAGAAGAAACCATGACATCAAGAAGACAGTATTATTGTTGTTGCTTGCCATCAAGTTGAGCACAACTCATAGTGACCCTAGGAACAAAAGGCCTGAAGCCTTTCTGTAGCTATTGTCATTTATCAAAGTGTCCAGAGGCATGCTGTTTAGGACATGGATGCCACTCCTGCTTCCAAGAGAAAACAGTGGAATGACATATATCAAACACATAAAGAATATAACTATCAACCAAGAATACTATTCCTAGCAAAACTGTCCATCAAATATGAAGGACAGATCAAGACATTCTAAGAGAAGCAGTACCTAAGGGAATTTGTAAAAACAATACCAGCATTGCAGGAAACACTGATAGAAGTCTTTCTTACAGAGATGCCATAAAAAGCAGGATGGACCAAAGTAACCAGCAACAACATCAAAAAGGACTCAACAAAATAATAGCAATGAACCCTTGCCTCTCAATAATTACACTGAATGTATATGGTTTAAATGCACCACTGAAGAGAAAAATAGTAACTGACTTGATTTAAAAAAAAAACAAAACACAACAACAACCATCAATATGCTGGCTATAAAAACACACCTGAAAAGTGAAAACAAAGAAAGATTACAAATAAAAGGATGGGGGAAATATACCAAGCAAATGATAACCAGAAAAAAGCAGGAGTAGCGATACTAATCTCTGATAAACTAGATTTCAACACAAAAACCATCACAAAGGACAAGGAAGGTCAATAATGCTTAGAGGGTCAATGGAAGAAGAGAACATTGCCATAATAAATATCTATGCATCAAATGGTAGAGTTGCAAAATATACAAAGCAAACATTAACAGAACTGAAAAAAAGAAATAGACAACACCACTATCACAGTAGGAGACTTCAATACACCACTCTCAAAAATATATAGAACTATCAGAAAGAAACTCCACAAAGATATGGAAGAATTAAACCACACAATAAACCAACTTGATCTTATAGATATATACAGGTAAATGCACGCCAAGAAACTACAGTATACCTTCTTCTTCAAAATGCATGAAACATTCTCTAGAATAAATCACATTTTAGTCACAAAGCAAGCATCAGTAAATTTAAAAAAAAACATAGAAATAATACAAAGTGTTCTCACAGACCACAATGCTACAAAATTAGAAATGAATAAGAGGATAAAGGAGGGGGGAAATCCATATATTTGGAAGCTGAACAACACCTGCTTGACCATGAATAAGTACTATAAGGTATAAAAAAGGAAATTAATTTTTTTTCTTGAAACAAATGACACTGAAAACACAACTTACCAAAACCTCTGGGAAACAGCTAAAGCAGTAATTAGAGGTCAACTTACAGCAATAAGCAAACATGTCAAAAGAAAAGAAAACATGATAATTGACTCTCTAACCCAACATCTCCAACAAACTGAAAAAGAACAGCAAGAAAACCTGACACATTCTTTAAAAAGCTGAAATTATAAAAATTAGGACAGAAATCAATGAAACAGAAAACAGAAAAATGATTGAAACCATTAACAAAACCAGTTGATTCTTCAAAAAGGTCAATAAAATCGACAAACCACTAGCAAAACCCACAAAAGAGAAGAAACAAATAATCTGAAGAAGAGATAAAAGGGGCAATGTCACAACAGAATAAACTGAAATAAAAAGGTTAACAATGGAATATTATGGAAAAACTATACTCAAACAAAAATGAAAACCTTGAGGAAATGGACAAATACTTAGAAACCCACAACCTACCTAAACTGACACAGACTGAAATAGAACACCTGAACGGACAAACGAAAAAATTGAACAAGTAATAAAACAAATTTAGAAAAGAAAAAAAAAAACCCACACAAAATAAAAAACCCTGGACCAGATGGTTTTACAATTAAATTCTATCAAACATTCAGAGAAGTGCTATCATCAATTCTATATAAAATATTTCAGAAAATAGAAAAAGATGGAATTCTCCCAGACTCTTTCTATGAAGCAAACATATCCTTGATATCACCAAACACACCACCAAAGTGAAAAATACATTATATATTCTCTTAGGACTATACATGCAAAAATCCAAAATAAAATTGTGACCAATAGAGTCCAACAGGACATTAAAAAAAAATTCACTATGATCACGTGGGATTTTAACAGGTGTGCAAGTATGGTTCAGTGGAAGAAAAACAATTAGTATAAGTCATCACATTAACAAAGCACAGAGCAAGAACCACATGATCCTATCAATTGATGCAGAAAAGCTCTTTGACAAAATCCAACACCCTTTACTGATTAAAACACTCAACAAAATAGGAATAGAGGAATTCCCTCAACATAGTAAAAAGTATATACACAAAACTAAGAGCCAACATCATTCTCAAGGGAGAGAGATTAAAGTCATTCATTTTGAAAACAGGAACTAGACAAAGATGCCCACTATCACCTGCGCTATTCAATATTGTATTGGAAGTTTTAGCAATAACAATAAGATAAGAAAACAGGAGGTATCCAAACTGGCAAAGAGGAGATAAAATTATCTCTATATGCAGATTATATATGGTATATTTAGAAAAGCCTAAAGACTCAGTGAGAAAACTACTGGACATAGGAGACCAATTCAGCAAAGTGGCAGGAAACAAGGTCAATGTACAAAAATCAATTGGATTTCTCTACATTGGCAAAGTGAATACACAAATGGAGTGAGGAAAAACAATACCTATCACAATAGCTAAAAATAAGATTAAATATACTTGGGAGTAAATCTAACTAAAAACACAAAAGACCTGTTAAAAGAAAATTATAAAACATTGTTTTTGTTGTTATGTGCTGTCGAGTCGCCTGTGGCTTGCAACTATGTACAAGAGCCCTAAACCCTGCTCTATCCTGGTCCAACCTCACTGTCTCCGACACTCTTACTCCCACCATTCCAATCACTGAATTGATCCATTTCATCGAGGGTCTTCCTCTCCTGCACTGTCTCTCTACTCTCCCAAATATGATGTTCCTCTCCAAGGACTGCTCCCTCCTTGCAACATGCCCAAAATATGTCAGATGAAGCTCCAGAATCCTTGCCTCCAAGGAGCAGCCCGGCTTCACCCTCTCCAGGACAAACCTGTTTGTTCTCTTACCAGTTCATGGCATATTCAACACTCTTCTCCAGCACCATCGCTCAAAGGCATCAATTCTCCTTTTATCCTCCCTAGTCATTGTCCAACTCTCTGATGCATAACAAGGGATTGCAAAGACCATGGCCTGTGTCAGACACACCTTAGTCTCCAGAGTGACACCATTGCTCTTCAGTACTTTGGAGAGGTCCCTAACAGCAGGATTTCACATTGCAATACGCCTTTTAATTTCCTGGCTGCTGGTGCCAAGAGTGTTGACTGTGGAGCCAAGCAAACTAAAACTTTTGTCTATCTCAATCTCTTCACCATCCATACTGATGCTGCCAATTGGCCCAGTGGTGAGAATATGTTTTCTTGATGTTGAGCTTCAATCCATATTGAAGGCTGCAGTCCTTGACCTTCTGCAGCAAGCGCTTCAGGTCCTCCTCAGTTTCAGCAACCAGAGTTGTGTCGTCTGCACAACACAGTACATTCAATACTCTGAATCAGATGCATGTTAGTGTTTAAACTGATGTTGCTCTTTAGTACTTTGAAGTCACAGAGTGAGATGCCTCCTACCTTGTTTCTCTTTTTCAGGAATGCTTTGCTTATTCAAGGTCTTTTTCCATTGTAAATGAAATTGGAAATTGCCAAGAAAACAAACAGATTCATCCTAGAGAGGGTTAAACCAGGCTTCTCCTTGGAGGCAAGGATTCTGGGGCTTCATCTGACATACTTTGGACATGTTGTAAGGAGAGACAGGTCTTTAGAGAGGGACATCATGCTGGGTAGAGTAGAGGGACAGCGCAGAAGGGGAAGACCCTCTATGAGGTGGATTAATTCAGTGACTGGGGTAATCGGGATGGGTGTGTCAGAGGCAATGAGATTGGCACAGGAGAGAGCACTGTTTAGGGCTGTTGTACATAGGGTCGCTATGAGTCGCAAACGACTCGACGGCATATAGCAACAACAACAACAACCTATGCATCTGAAATTTGGACAATGAATAAGAAAGACTGAAGAAGAATCAGTGCCTTTGAGTTGTGGTATTGGAGAAGAGTACTGAATATTCTGTGGGCTGCCAAACAATAAACAATTCTTTGGGGAGGTCCTTGACAGCAGGTTTCCCCAATGGAGTATGTCTTTTGATTTCTTAACTGCTGTAACCTTGGTTTCTGACCCAAGTAAAATGAAATCATTTGGCAACTTCAATCTTTACTTCATCTTTCATGATGGTCCTATTGGTCCAGAGTTGAGAATTTTTGTTTTATTGATGTTGTGATGTAATCCAGATTGATATTCTTCAAGTAAGAACTTCAATATAGAAAGATTTAATAAGAGATATTTAGCCCCTCACAAGACACACAGTCTGGTGGATGCAGTCACCAGGAAATTTGCAGGACAGCTGTCTGGTCAACAGATTGGAAGAGATCCATATTTGTTTTCATTACCAAGAAAAATGATCCAACAGAATGTCAAAACTATCAAGTATCTTTAATATCACATGCAAGCAAAAGACTGCTGATGATTATTCAAAATTCCTAGAACAGTACATAGATGGGGAACTCTCAGAGATTCAAGCAAGATTTAGAATAGAACATAGCACCAGGAAGATCATTGCTGATGACAAATGGATCCAGGGTAAAAGTAAAGAGTACAAGAAGTATGTATACTTACGCTTTATTGACTATGAGAATGTATGAATTATAATAAGCTATAGCTAACATTGAGAAGAAATAGGAATCCCAGGACACTATGTTGTACTCATGCAAAACTTATACCTAGACCAAGAGGCTATTGTGCAAACAGAGCAAGGGAACACTATGTAGTTTAAAATTTAAAAGGGAGTGCTTCAGAGTTGTATTCTTTCTCTAAACCTATCAAATCTGCATGCTGAGAAAATTACTCGAGGAGCTGGACTCTTATGAAGAAGAATGTGGCATCAAGATCAGAGGAAGACTTATAAATAACCCATATTACGTAGACGACACAACTTTGCTTGCTGAAAGTGGGGAGAACCTAAAGCACTTGTTGCAGAAAACCAATAGGGATCATTCTTAATGTCAAGAAAACAAAAATTCTTACCACTGGACAACACCATGATAAAAGGAGAAAAGACTGAAACTGTCAACAACTTCATCTTACTGGGATCCACAATCAACACCCTTGGTACCGGGAGCTAAGAAATCAGGAGATGTATTGCACTGGGAAAGTCTACAGTTAGGGATCTCTCTAAATTATGGAGGAGTAATGATGTCAGTCTGAGGACTAAAATGCATCTAGTTCAGGCCATGATCTTTTTGATCACTTGATATGCACCTGAAAGCTGGACAATACATAAGGATTACCAAAGAATTATTGATGCTTTTGAGCTGCGGTGTTGCAAAGGAGTACTGAACATCCCATGGACTTCCTAAAGAACAAATATGTCTTAGAGAAAGTGCAGCTATAGTGCTGTTTGGAGGCAGAAATGATGAAGTTTTATCTCACATACTTCAGGCATGTTGCTAGGGGAGCTATTCTTTGGAGAAGAACAGGATGCTGGGAACAGTAAAGGGTCAGCAAAGGAGAAGAAGACCCTCAACCAAGTGGATTGACACAGCAGTGACTGCTGCATTGGGCTCTAGTGTGTCATAGAGTGTGAGGATGGCACAGGACAAGCCAGGGTTCAGATCTGTTGTTCGCATGTTGCTATGGGTCATACTCAACTAGACAGCACCTAAAAACAACATAACATTTGGCATCTGGCACAATGTCAGAAACTTAGTACACATTTGTTGACACATAAAACTGATTTTACACTTTATTCAGACACCACTAACTCTGATATGTTGATCAAAGTACTTCATCTTAGTTTGTTTTCTCTTTTTTGCATGCTTTTATATCAAACCCTATCTTTCTCCTTTTATTTACCCTATGATTAAGCCTCCCCACACACCTCTCTGCTTCCCCTTTCTTCCTTGGGTCCTCATACTCATTCTACAATAATGGTCTTATACAGTATAAGATCTGAATTAAAGTTTAAAGAGCAAATTGGCATTCCACTCAATTATTCATATCCATTTTGTATTATAATACTGATTACAATATTACTCTTCCCACTATCTCTCTGTCATTCTTGCCTCTACTCACCCCACTATCCTCTCCCTTCCTACTTTGTATTTTATCCTTGGACAAATGCAATCCTTGTGATCCGGCGTGGTTGAGTGTTCTAAGAGCTGAGTATCTCCCCAGCTCTTAGGTTATTCTTCACCTTACAGAACTGTATATCGTTTGGTTCAAAGTTGTGCCACAAGGGTGAATTCAGTTAAAGACTCAAAGGCTGTCAAGGGTCACAGTTTTGAGGAGTTCCAAGAGTCTCTGTCAAAACACTAAGTATAACCATCATTATGACTTAGAGTTTTATTCTACATTTATCTCCCACTCTATCAAGACCTTCAATTGTGATCCCCCAGCGCTGTTAACAATGGTAACTGGAGACCAGCTAGTTCTTCTGGTCCTGGGGTCATGAAAGTTGGCAATCGAAAGGTCCATTGGTGTTATAGACCAATCGTTTCTCTGTGTCATTGATTTTTGTCACTCATCTTTGCTCTACACAGGGAGAGACCAATGGCTGCACCTTAGATGGCTACTCCTAACCTTTTAAGTCCCTGTTACCACTCACCATTGTAAAGTGTACAATAGTATCCTTATACCTCACCTCTTTGAATTTCACATTTTTGATTGCACAATGAGAAACTTGGACTATATTAGTGATTTTCAAGTTCAAGTTTGAAGAAGTACTGACATAAGATGCTTAATTGTATTATTAAAAGGAGATTCTTAAATTATGTAAAACTTTATACCATTGAAAAAGAGCAGACTTTCAAATGCATCATATATCAGCATATCAGCTAACTGTGCCTTAACTTTTTTATTTTAAAATAATAAAAGGGTATAACCTTGAAGTTATTACATTTATTTTAATAACATGTCTTTCTATCGTGTATATTAGGTGTCTTACAAATAATTTCTTTCTTAAAATGTGATCTACTGGGAAAAGGTTTTAAAATCACTGACCTACCTCACTGTGATCTTCTACAATAAATAATAATAAAATGAAATAATCAACAATGCAAAAGCATCTGATAAATAATTGGCTTTACGCCAATGTTATTTCTTTCTTCTTTTTCTTATGAAAGTCATTTCAGAAAGACTCTTCATTTTAAAGGGTAGCCACAGAATCAGGATGCTTTGTTTCTAATATATCAGATAAAGAGTTCATTCTGGAAACAGATAACTTGGTCTGGGTGTGATTCCCCTTCCTTAGTTTTTCATTTACATTTTTTTTAAATCAGAGTGAAAGTTTAAAAACTTTTTGGATTTTTCATTCAATTATTCAGAAATTATTTCAAAGACTAATTATAACTTGTTAATTTAATTATATCATTACAATGTCTAGTATTTTTATTGGGATCTCTGGTGGTCTACTGGCAAGAAGCTGTGCTGCAATCCTGAAGGCTCACAGTTCAAAGCCACCAGCTACTCCACGGAAGAAAGTTGGGCAATCATCTCCCTTGTGTTTAACTGTCACTGAAACCCACTAGAGTGTCAACTATGGATCAGTTCTAAATCTATGGTACACAGCATCAATATCTTTATAGAGAGCTCTGGTGGCCTACTGGTAAGAAATTGTGCTGTAATCCCATGGTTCAAATCTATCAGCTGCTCTGTAGGAGAAGGATGAACAATCTCCTCCGGTGCAATTAACTGCCTCTGACAACTTGCTGAAGGGTCAGCTATGGGTCAGTTCTGACTCGACAGCACAAACAATAACAACGTCTTGATTATTATTTATTATTTCCTTTCTCTTCATCTGTATTATCTATTGATTAATGTTTACTTCTCCCTTCTTCCCATCTACATCCAAGAATTCTTTTATGGAGAGGCATCTACTTACTAAACTACATGCCTCTGGAAACTCTATGCACTTGAGAAATGATAGTTATCAAAAGGTTTCCAGTCTTTTGTTCATAGGGCCATTGTGAGTCATGCTTGACTCTATGGTAATCAACAACAAAAATAACAATGTAAACCTTAGAGAGGGACATCATGCTTGGGAGGGTGAAGACCCTGAATGAAATGGATTAACTCAGTGATTGGTGTAATGGGGGTAGGTATGTCAGAGACAATAAGGTTGGCTTAGGATAGAGCAGAGTTCAGAGCTGTTGTGAATAGGGTCACTATGAGTCACAAGTGACTTGACAGCACATAACAACAACACACTTTCCTTGGATTTTTAAAGTAGTGGTCTTATACCATAATTGTCCATTTGTCACTGACTTACATCACTCAGCATAATTTCCTCTAGATTCACGATTTCACAAATTTTGCAGTATTTCACAAATTCTTGCTCATTTTTCAGATACGTAATACTCCCTTATGTGAATGTCCCATAGTTTCTTTTGTTGTTGTTACATTCCATCAAGTCAAGTCCAACTCATAGCAACTCTGTGAAAAAAAGATTTGAAATCTGTTCTATTCAGCACCACCCCAGCTCTTCCTGACACACAAGAGCCCCTTGCAGCAGTTACCATGTCAATCTATCTAGTTGAGGGTCTTTCTCTCCTTCACCAACCCACTACCCTTCCCAGCATCATGTCCTTCTCCAAAGAATATCACCTCCTAACAACATGTCCCAACAATGTGAGGCAAAGCCTCATCATTCTTGCCTCCAAACAGCTCTCTGGCTGCACCCTCTTCAAGACATAGCTGTTTGTTCTCTTGGATGTTCATGGTATGTTCAGTGCTCCTCTCCAACACAACAACTTAAAGGTGTCAGTTCTTCCGTCGTCCTTATTCACTGTCCAGCTCTCAGATGCATAGCAGTAATTGGAAAGACCATGGCCTGAATCAGACACACCTTTGTCCCCAGAATGACATCATTATCCTTAAATAATTAGAAGAGGTCCCTAATTAGAGACTTTCCTAGTGTAATGCATCTCCTTATTTCCTGACTGCCGGTACCAAGGGTGTTAATAATGGATCCAAGCAAGATAAAGCTTTTGACAATTTCAGTCTCTTCTGCACCTACTACCTATTGGTCCAGTGGTAAGAAACTTTATTTTCTTATTGAGTTGAAATCCATGCCAAAGGCTGCACTCCTTGGTCTTCCACAACAAGTGCTTCAAGTCCTCCTCACTTTCAGCAAGCAAGATTGTGTCATCTGCATAAAGCAGGTTATTAATGAGTCTTCCTCCAATTCTGATGCCACACTTCTCTTCATATAGTCCAGCTTCTTGGATAATCTTCTCAGAATACAGATTGAATAGGTATGGAGAGAGAATACAACCCTGACGCAGTCCCTTCCTAATTTAAAAAAAAAAAAACAAAACAACCAGAAAACAACAAACCCCACTAACTTTAATCTTACTACTTTCTCAACAGGAAGAAAGTGCAGGGGAATGAGATCAGAAAATAAAAAATAAGTAAAATCAAAAGATGATAGCAGTCCCAACAATCATCATATCATCATGTTTCTAGGTTTCTTAAAGTTATAAGGACAAAAACTGTATAAGACTATTATTGCAGAATGTATATGAGGTCCAAGGGGAGGAGGGTGGGAGCAGAGTGGTAAGGATGAGTGGGGTTAAAACAATCACAGGGTCAAACAATTTGATGGGTGGAGGAAGAGGTGGGTGAAGGAAGTGGGAAAGATCCTCTGTGAAACACAATGTATGAATTTGAAGGTAAAGCAGCACAAAATAAAAATTTTATTAAAAAAAAATAAAACACCTTAAGGCATCTCCTCCTAATTTTAAACTATGCAGATTTTCCCGTCTCTGTTCACACAACAGCCTCCTGGTCCAGGTATAGGTTCCACGTGAGCACAATTAAATGCTCTGAGATTCTAATTCTTCTCAATGTCAGCCACAACTTGATATGATTCACACAGTGAAATGCCTTTGCCTAGTCAATAAAGCACAAATAGACATTCTTCTGGCATTCCTTACTTTCAGCCAGGGTCCATGAGACATCCGCAATGTTATTTCTGGTGCCATGGGCTCTTCTAAATCCTGCTTAATCTTCTGGCAGTTCCCTATCTATATACTGCCATGGTCACTTTTTAATGATCTTCAGAAGTATTTTGCTTGTGTGTGAAATTAATGATATTGTTCAACAGTTTGCACATTCAGTTGGATCACTTTACTTGGGAATGAGAATAAATATGACCTTTCCAGTCTGTTGGCTAGACAGCTGTCCTCCAAATTTCCTGGCACAGACTGGTAAGCACATCCAAAGCTGCATCTGTTAATTGAAACAAGTCAATTGGTATTCCATTGATTCCTGGAGCCTTATTTTTTGCCCATGCCTTCAATGCAACTTCTACATCCGCCTTCATTACCATTGGCTCCTTTACATATGATAATTTGTGAAATTTTTCACTATCAGTGATTCCGTGTATTATATTTCTGCCATTGAATATTGACATACTAGGCATTACAGAGATGAGATGGATCAGCTTTGCCACTTGGAATCAGATGATCATATGGAATACTACGCAGGGAATGAAAGTCAGAAGAAGAATGGTGCTGTAATCATAGTAAAAAAAGTCAATTTCAAGTTCTAGCCTGAAATACAGTGTGGTGAGTGATAGGATATCTATACACATACAAGGAAGATCCATCAACATGACTATTGTTCAAATATATGCCCCTACATCTACAGCCAAAGAGGAAGAAATTGAGAATTTTTACCAAATCTTGCAGTCCAAAATTGAGTGAACGTGCAATCAGGATGCATTAATGATAAATTGTGACTGGAATGCAAAAGTGGGAAACAGTGAAGAAAGAAAAGTAGTTGGGAAATATGGGCTTGGTGATAGAAATGAGGCTGTAATTAGGATGACTGAATTTTGTATTTACAATGATTTATTCATTGTAAATACATTTTTAGAAAGATACAAACGACAACTTGACATATGGATCTCACCTGATGAGTTGCATAGAAATTGACTACACTTGTGGAAGAAATAGAGAAGCTCAACATCAGCCGTCAAAACTAGACCGGGCCCTTTCTACGAAGATGGAGCCGAAAGCGAAGAAGGAAGCCCCTGCCCCTCCCAAAACTGAAGCCAAAGCAAAGGCATTGAAGGCCAAGAAGGCAGTCCTGAAGGGCGTCCACAGCCAAAAAAAAAAGAAGATCCGCACGTCACCCACATTCCGGCGGCCTAAGACGCTGAGACTCCGAGGGCAGCCCAAATACCCCCGGAAGAGCGCTCCCAGGAGAAACAAGCTTGACCACTATGCCATCATCAAATTTCCCCTGACCACTGAGTCAGCCATGAAGAAGATAGAAGATAACAACACACTTGTGTTCATTGTGGATGTCAAGGCCAATAAGCACCAAATTAAACAAGCTGTAAAGAAGCTCTATGACATTGATGTGGCTAAGGTCAACACTTTGATTAGGCCTGATGGAGAGAAGAAGGCCTATGTTCGACTTGCTCCTGATTATGATGCTTTGGATGTTGCCAACAAAATTGGGATCATCTAAACTGAGTCCAGCGGGCTAATTCTAAATGTAATAAATTTTTCTCACAAAAAAAAAAAAAAAAAACTAGACTGGGGAGGTCTGTGGGTCAGATCATCAATTACTCATATGCAAGTTCAAATTGAGGTCGAAGAGAATTAAAATAAGTCCACAGGTACCAAGATATGATGTTGAATCGATTTCATCTGAATTTCAAGATAATCTTAAAAACAGATTTGAGGCATTGAACACCAATAATTAAAGACCAGAAGAGTTGTGGGATGATATCAAGGATATCATCCATGAGAAAAGCAAAACTTCATTACAAAAATGGAAGAGAAAGGAAAAAATAGAAATGGATGTCAGAAGAGACTCTAAAGATTGTACTGGAGCATCTAGAAGCCAAAACAAAAGGAAAACATGTCTAAGTGAAAGAGCTGAACAGAAGATTTCAAAGGGTAGCTTGGGAGGACAAGCAAAGTGTTATAAAGGAATGTGTTGAGAGCTGAAGTTGGAGAATAAAAAGGGAAGAACTCACTCTGCATTTCTGAAGCTGAGAGAACTGAAGAACAAATTTAGGCCACGAATCATAATATTGAAATATGTGATTGGGAATATACTGAATAGATTCTTTAACCATCATTTATTGATGGACACCCTGGTGTTTCAGAATCTTTGCTATTGTAAATAAGTTGCAACGAACATGTGTATGTTAAAAAAAAATAACTAAGATTACTTCTGTGATCCTTTCAAACTCTGAAAGGTCTGATCTTATAAATAAAAATATTGTCATCTCCTTAAAGAAGATGACAATATTCTTGAGACGACAGATACCTAACAAAATATGATGAAATATAGCATAATTGTGCTTACTTTCCCTTGATATCTTTTCTGCCCTTTTCCCATAGTATTTTCTGGCCATGTGATTGTCCTGAATAAAGCCTATAATTCCCATTGGCCCTTCCAACTTTGTGTGACCATGTAACCAAGTTCTGGCCACTAAGATTATGTTGTTGCTGTTAGATGCTTTTAAGTCCAGTACAATTCTCATAGTGACCCTATGAACAACAGATCTGAACCTTGTCCTAACCTGTACCATCCTCACAGTCTCTGACATACTTGAGCCGGTTGTAGCAGTCACTCTGTCAATTCATCTCATTAAGGGTCCTCTTCTCTTTCTCTGACCCTCCACCTTTCCAAGCATGATATGTCCCTTTCCAAAGAATAGCATTTCCTAGCAACATATTCAAAGTATAAAAGAATAAGTTTTGCCATTCTTGCCTCCAAGGAGCTCTCTGGCTGCACTCTCTCCAAAACATATTTGTTCTTTTAGCAGACCGTAGGACCCTTCTCCAACAGCACAGCTCAAAGGCATCAATTCTATCATCCTTATTCCTTGTCAGCTTTCAGAGGTGTAGCATGTGAGTGAGAAATCCATGGACTGAATCAGGTGCACTTTAGTCTTCAAACTGACATCATTGCTTCTCCATAATTTGCAGAGGTCTCTGGGGTAAAAGTTGTGTGTATGTGTGTGTATACATGTTTATGCCTTCTCACTTCCTAAAAAAAAGTGCTTAAAAAGAAGACATTTGTCTTTTTTTCTACCCTTTTCTGCTTCCTGCTGCAAAAAAATACTGACCCTAGGGTTGGAGCTATAGCAATCACTTAGAACTTTGAGTTGGGATATACCTGTTGAGAATGGCAGAGCTATAAAAAGAAGTCACTTGGCCTTTGACAACAGTAGACCGCTCACCTGGACTTTTACATGAGTAAGAAATTAATATCCATCTGGTTCACACCACTGTTATTTAGGGATTTCTGCCACTCACAGCCAAAACTAATCCCAACTAATACAACAACCTATCATTATGTACTTAACTTTCCCTGGGGAGCAATAAGCTTTCTGCCATCCTGTCCACTTGAGGCCATGAAATGTGATCCTTATTTGTGCTTTTCGTAGAGGCCATCATTAGTTCACTGAGTAAAAAGTGACTATCAGAGCTGATCCTTTCCCCTCCCACATTTCTCTGTGCTCCAATGCCCCCATATGCAAAATACTCATTCCTGTCTACCAGAGTTGTTGATGTGGCGGGTGGAAGGGGCATAGAGTACTCTCATTTGATCCAAGCACCAGCATCACAATAGGTTCAAAAGTAGCCTTTCCACATGATCTTCACGTGAAGTATTGTCTCATCACAGCCAGACTCAAATAGATTGGCAGAAGAAGACATCTGCCAAAGACCCTTAGATGTGCATTCTGTTACCAAGCATACACACAGCAGCGCATTATGATTTTTTAAATGTATATCTTATGGTTGGATCAGTATTAGTTCAGTATAATTCTCACCTTTCATAGGGGAGATCAGGTTCAATGAACTTCATATGCAGCCATCAGTCATCATGTCAGTGAAGGTTTATGTGATGCTATGACATTGAACAGATTTCAATAATGCTCCCATATATACAAACTAGCACATTTGCTTCCAAAAATCAACCACTGACAACCCCTATGGATCACAAGAGACAATCCAAAACCATCCGGCAGCATTTCATTCTGTTGTACACAGGATCTCAATGACCCTGGGCCAACTTGACAGCAACTCCCAACAATGTGTCTTATGATAAACAGCACATTTGTTGAAAGTCCAATAAACTTAAAATCAAGGGCCCCTCCCTTGAGAGACCTTATTCCAAGAACCTTGGTGAAGCCCTTGCAATATGTTCAAATGGACATGCTTTCTCAAGACTTTCAAAAATTATGCTATTTCAGCCAAAGTCAGTTGATATTTAACCCTCTTTTCATACTAACTTCCACTCTGACAGTGTATCCATGGTTGCAAACATTTGGGGGCATTCAGCCAAGGGAAAGCTAGTTAAGGACATATTCACTTTGGATTCTGGAAGACTACACAATTGTTAGTGCCTGTGTAGTAGTCTTAGTTTAGGAATGACTGCTTCCAACATCATTAAGTCAAATCGCATTTAAGAACATCCTCAAAACCTCATTGTTGTCACATAATCCGTAGCTCAGCTGTCACTGGGTCTTCTGAGGTTACAAGTTGCACAAGAGGAGATTGTCCATCTTTCTCTCACAAAGTAGCAGGTGGAGTTGAACCATGAGAGAAATACTACCTTTGGATTAGTAAGACAACTCCCTACAGACTACACCAACAGATAAAAGGAAAAATGCAGGATACTTAATGTTGTTATTGGTATATTTATACATTGGTACTGGGTTATAATAATTATTATTGTTGTTGCCGGCTGCTGTTGCCTTCAACTCTTTGTGACTCAGGTACAATAGTATAGGACCACTGATATCCATAGGATTCTCACTGGCTAGTTTTCAGAAGTATATTATTAGGGTTTTCTTCTTTGTCTTAGCCTGGGTGCTCAGCTGAAATCAAAGCAACACACACAAGCCTCCATTGACAGTTGAGTAGTGGATGCACATAGGGTGTGTTGGCAAGAAATCACACCTAGATTTTCTGCAAGGAGGATGAGAATTCTAACTCTGAACCATAATTGTCTCATAATAATTATTAATAATATTAGTACCATTCAGTAGCATACTAGAGCATATGAATATAATAATGCAGGATAGGCCAAGTTCCAAATTTGTTATTCATAAGGTTACTATGAGTCATAGTCAATGGTACCTAACACTACAACACTTTTAACACCATGAAATTAGAGTGTTTTTCTAGCTAGCTTCACATTTGGTGTCCAAAACAAAATCCACTGCTGTCAAACTGATTCTGACTCAGATGACTCTCTAGAGCAGAGTAGAACTACTACACAGAGTGTCCAAATTTGTACACTCCTTATTGTCTTCTCACAGATAGGCTGGTGAGTTTGATGCCAACCTTTCAGTTCTTGTGGATGTTGTTATGTGCAGTCAAGTTGCTTGCAACTCATAGCAATCCAATGTGTAACAGCTCTGAACCCTGATCTATCCTGAGTAAACCTTATTGTCTCTAGCACACCTACCTCCATTTTCCCAGTCACTGAATCAATCCTTCTCATCCAGGGTTGTCTTCTTTTGTGCTGTCCCTTTACCCTCCCAAGCATGATGTCCCTCTCCAAGGACTCGTCCCACCTTAAATGTGTCCAAAGTATGTCAGATGGAACTTCAGAGTCCTTGCCTCCAAGGAGCAGCCTAGTTTCATCCTCTCCAAGGTGAATTTGTTTGTTCTCCTAGCAGTCTATGGTATATTCAATACTCTTCTCCAGCAACACAACTCAAAGGCATCGATTCTCCTTCTATCATCCCTAGTCATTGTACAACTCTCTGATGAATAGCAAGTGATTACAAAGACTATGGATTGGATCAGGTACACCTTAGTCTCCAGACTGGCACTTTTGCTCTTCAGTACTCTGGAGAAGTCCCTGACAGCAGGCTTTCTGAATGTGATTTATCTTTTTATTTCCTGGCTGCTGGCACCAAGAGTGTTGATTATGGAGCCAAACAAATTGAAGCTTCTATCAATCAATCTCTTCACCGTCTATCATGATGCTGCCAATCAGCCTTGTGGTGGTAATCTTTGATTTCTTTTTTATATTTTTTAAGTTTTTATATTTCTTTTTGTCCTCTTTTTTTCTTTTTTTGTATTATGTAGAATTAATTACTATTGATCTGTGCCTATTTATTTTTTAATAAATTTTTTTTCATACTGGTTTACTTATAAAGTTTGTAGGCATTGTTTTGCACACCAGATTTTTCCCATTTATTTTACCCTCCCTCCACCATCAAATTGCTAATCAACAATCTCAATGATACCCCAGGCCCCTGCCCCTGCCCATCCTCATTGCTCTGCTCCCTTCCTTCCCTCCTTGGCTCCTGATACACATTCTATAATAATGGTTTTATACAGTATTTTTCCTTATGGGACTGAGTTGGCTCATTTCGCATAATACTCTCCAGTCCCTCCCAAGTTAGGTAGTGATTTATAAAATCATTGCTTCTGCATGCTGTGTAGTTTTCCAACACGTAAATGTACCATAATTTGTCAATCCATTCGATTGTGGTTGGACATTTAGTCTGTTTCCATGTTCTTATGATGGTGAATAATGCTGCTATGAACATTGCTGTACAAGTCTTTGTTTGTGCCTCAGTTCTCATTTTCTCAAGGTATATTTCAAGGAGTGGAATAGTTGAGTCATATGGAATTTCTATGTTCAGCTTTCTAAGAAACTGCCAAACTGCCTTCCAGAGTGATTGTACCCTTTTACAATCCCACCAACATGTATAAGAGGTTTTTATCTCACCACATCCTGAACAAGATTTATTACTTGCTGTCCTGTTAAACTTTGTTTTCTTGATGTTGATCTCCAATCCATATTGAAGGCTGCAGTCCTTGGCCTTCTACGGCAAATGTCTCAGGTCCTCCTCATTTTTGACAAGCAAGATTATGTCATCTGCATAATGCAGGTTATTGCCACATTCCTCCACACAGAGACCAGCCTCCTGGATGATCTGTTCTGCACAGAGATTGAAAAGGTATGGAGATAGGATGCATCCCTTGTGTACAACCTCTCTGATTTGGAACCATGCAGTGTTTACTTCATCTGTTCTGACAACTGCCTCTCGATACAAGTATAGGTTTTGCATAAGCACAATCAAGTGTTCTGGGATTCCCATTCTTCTCAGAGTTAGCCATAGTTTATTGTGATCCACACAGTCAAATGCCTTTGTATAATCAATGAAACACAGATAGATGTTCCTCTGGTACTCTCTGTATTCAGCCAAGATCCATCTAACATTCACTGTAATATCCCTAGTGCCACAGCCTCTTCTAAACCCAGCCTGCATTTCTGGCAGTTCTCGGTCAATACGCTGTTCCAGTCGATTTTGGATAATTTTCAGCAGAATCTTGCTTACATGTGATATTAATTATATTGTTCAATAATTTATACATTCTGTCTGGTCACCTTTCTTTGTAATGGGAACAAATACAGATATCTTCTTGTCAGTTGGCCAGGTGGTTGGTTGTCCTCCAGATTTCTTAGCACAAGCTGATGAGTGCATTCAGCACAGCGTCTATTTGTTGAAATTTGTCAATTGGTATACTGTCAATTCCTGGGACCTTGTTTTTTGCCAATTTCTTCTAAGAAGTTTGAACTTCTTCCCTCCTTACCACAGGCTCTTGATTATATGTTATTTCCATGAAATTCTTCTGTGTCAGCCAATTCCTTTTGGTGCTGTGACTGTATACTTCTTCAATTTTCTTGCTTTGGTTCCTAGATCACTTAATATTCTGCCCAAAGCATCCTTAAGTATTGCAATTGGAGGCTTGAATTTGTTCTTCAGTTCCTCCAGCTTAAAAAATGTTGAGAGAGTTAGTCCCTTTTGATTTTCTGACTCTATCTCCTTGCACATTTTCTTACAATATTTTGCTTTGTCTTCCCGCACTGCCCTTTGAAATCTTCTGTTCAGATCCTTAACTTCTTGATTTCCACCCCCACCCCCCTTTTCTTTGGCTTTTCAGTGTTCTAGTGCAATATTCAGAGTCTCTTCTGACTTCCGTCTTGATCTTTTCTTTCTCCGTCTTTGTAATGACCTTTATTCTCCCACAGCTCTCCCGGTCTTTGCTCATTAGTGTTCAAGGCCTCAAGCCTGTTCCTGAGAAGGTTTTGATATTCAGATGGGATAGACTCAGGTCAAATTTTGGTTCCTGTGGGTTTGATTTAACCTTCTTTAGCTTTAACTTGAACAGCATATGATTAGTTGATGGTTTGTTCCACAATCAGCATCTGGCCTAGTTTTCACAGTTGATACTGAGCTTCTCCACTGATTCTTAGTCAAGCACTTATACACTGCACCACCAAGACTCCTACTCTCAAAGGTCTCAAAGTTACCATAAAAAGTCAGTTCTTCTGACATCAGTGTTGAGAGAAGATGGAAAAAGAGGAGATGAATGATGTATATTGCATTGAAACAGATGAGGGGAAAACTGTTCAAAAGGGACATATGAATGGGTATTCTTGTCATTACAGAAGTCCAGAGTGAAGGCTGCATAGTGGAGTGGACTTGGGGGTAGGGGTTGCATAACAATGAAAGAGTTTTTCTTTTTCTTTTCAAAGAGAAGAGTGAATTGGAGTGGGGGAGGTAAGGGGAAAAGTGCAACAATGAATGACTGGAAACCCTAAGTCTCTGTAAACTTTGATTAAAATTAATTTTAAAAAAATAAAAGAAGTTCAAAGAAAGAAAAAAAAAGTCAGTCCTTGTTGCCAAAACGTTCCTGAGCTGTGAGGATGTAAGAAAAAAATCTCAGGACCATTCCATAACTATACCATCCATGAAGCTGCAGAAAATCAAGCAACCAAAGCACACACGTCCTCCCCCAAAACTTCACCCTGAGCACCTGATAAGGCAATTCACCAGAGGTAATTTTCCTACAGACCAATTTATGTCTCTTGTGTAGAAGATTAATCAGTAAACATAGATGTTTTCACCAGGACATGAAATAATAACCACATGTATGAGGAAGCCTCATATCCTTTAAGCAGACCATTCATTGAAGAATTCCGTTCTTTCCTGTCACTCGATTCACCAAGTTCAGGTGGGGTATTATTGCTTTTGAAATACATATATCTAGGTGTATAGGAAAAAACTGGGCCCCTAAAACGACAAGAAATGTGAAGGAGTTGGTTGGCAAGCTCCTTACTGTAGTAGAGACTTGATGGTCTGCACACATTCACAGAAAACAAAGGCAGAAAGTTAAACACATACCTGTTAGTCGAAGAGGAACCTGTGATTGATTGGGGCCGGAAACAGGAAGTAAATCTGAGATTAGTTTTTTGAGAGATGAGCTCAACAAGATATTTCCACTGATTGAATATGAGGTGAGGTGGAGGGCCTATCGCGAACAGGAACAGACAGAGCTGCAACTCCTTTGCTCTGACCTGTAGACACAGATCTTTCAGGTGTGCCAATTGGCCCCTTCGGGCTTCAGGTTTCTCTTCAGCAAAGAAGAAGAATAAAGAGCCGCACTACCAACTCAAAGGCATGTGGTTTGAACCCACCAGGTGCTCCACGGAAAAACAATCCTTTCATGTGATTTAATGTCTCTGAAAGCCTGCTGGAGGGCCAGCTATGTGTCAGTTTCAACTCTATAGTACTCAACAACAACAACTTCCTCATCGATAGAATGTAGATGAGTAATACACTCATTTAATACTGTTAACAGGAGTATTAAATCTAATCCTCTCTTGAAGACTGCATTTACTCAGAGGCACCTAGGAAGGAAGGCCTGGAGATAGGCTTCTAAAACAACTCCCGTGGTTCTACTGTGACGCAGACAGGGTTTCCAGGAGTCAGATCATTTTAACAGCAGAAACTGTTTTCGTTTTCAACCTAACCCACAGAGAATTGAAAAAAATCCAAGGAGAGACTTGGATAATTTTTTTTTCTACTTGTTATGCCTGTACCCATGCAATGACAGGTATGAAAGAGTGGCGTAGAAACTGCCAAAACCATTCAAGGTCTGCCTTCTGGATAGGAATGTGGTCTGTGGTCAGGGCAGGGGCGGGATAATCCATCAGCATGGGGAGGAACCCACAGCCCAGCTGTGCTGTCGGCACAGCCACCAACCAAGAAACTGACTAAATGGTGTCTAAGGAAACCATTTACTTACCTGCAGGATCTGGCCCACACAGATTAAACTAATGAGACTCTTCCTATAGGCCTTTCTCAGGCCAAATTCCTAGGTACTGCTGGCCATCCCAGTGCCAGGGATCTATTAGAGTTCCCCATTGGAGCACCATATGTCTTCTGTGGCATTGCATTTATTCTGCATATACAGATGGGCATGGCTTCCACTGCCTTTCAGATTGTGGCTGTGACGATGGCTAATTCAAAACGAAAACAAATAAAGGTATTTCAGAAGGACCGTGAATTGTCATACTTAAGAATTCTCCAGGGAGGTTCCTACCCCTAGTAAATTTCATTTAAGAGACATTATGTGTAGGGCATGGTATGTGTTCTTGAGAAGTGGTGTACTATGGGAGTTTTCACTAAACTTGCTGCATTTCAGGTGACTGATTCTTATAACTGCCACAACACCCAAGATAAGCATTTGAAACACTGGGATGGTCCATTATTCATCCCGGGACACTTGTATGGAAATTTTCTTTCAAGTATAGAACTTTTCCATTGTCTTTTTTTTTTTTTTAGATCTTGTGATGCCTAGATACCTACCAAAATAACCAATGCCTGCAACATCTGGGAGGCCAAACAGACACAGGAAAAATACAGCAGAAGGAAGATCCATGAAAACAGGAAACATGGAGAGGAGGGTAAAAAGATGTCAAAACAAAGGTGGCCTAAGCAGGTCACAAAAGAGGAGGCAGGAGAGAGGCCATGAGTGCATCTGCCAGCACAAGTTCCTCAGAGGCCTTCAGAGAATTGCAGGATGACATTGTTCCATGCACACACAAAACGATGGCTATGGGGTTTTTTTATTTATTTCTAGATTAATTTCAACAGATTACATTGGAGGTATTGCAATTGGTGCTTTGAGAGAGAGAATAAGTGAATGAAAGATCAATATGCTTTGTAAAATTTCATTCCAATCACAACTGAAAAACCATGGCTTCCATCAAAACCAGATAATGTCAACAGCTAGGAGTTTGTCTAAGTATATCAGCACCAAGACATTAGACACAAAATGACAAGTAGCTTTATGGTGGAGTGGGGACAGAGCCTTATTTCAGCTTTTCCATACCAGGGAATGCAGCCTCCTTCCTCAGTAGGCCTCATAGCTCTTTTAGGACAGAGTTGGGTCTTCTTTGTTTCCATAGCCAACAATTGTGAAGACTATGGCCTGGACCAGGTGCACCTTAGTCTCCTACCTGACATCGTTGCTCTTCAGTATTCTGAAGAGGACCCTAACAGCCGACTTTCCCAATGCAATTTGTCTTTTGATTTCCTTGTTGCTAGTACCAAGAGTGTTGATTGTGGAGCCAACCAAAATGAAGCTGTTAACTATCTCTATCTCTTCACCATCTATCATGATGGTTCAGTGGTAAGAATCTTTGTTTTCTTTATGTTGAGTTTCATGAAGGCTACAGTCCTTGACCTTCTGCAGCAAGCACTTCAATACTCTTTTAAAAATTTCATTCAAATCACAATAGAAAATTAAATAGATGACATTTTACTTTAAATGGCTGACACCACTGTCAAATACTCTCACCACATTACTTTCATTCTCTAGGCCTGGGTTTTGTCCTAACTAGAGAAAATAGCTACTCATTCACAGTTAAGAAGGGCAGTCTCTGCAGGATTCTTCTATACAGGGTGAGTCAATGCTTTTTATTAACTTCAAGCAAGAAGAACTTGAATGAGAACCTTGAGTTCATCAAGTTCAATATTCTTTCTCAGATATTAATCCTCTTCTTGTTGTCAGGAACAATGCAGTTGATTCCAGCTCATAGCAAGCACAGACAACAAAACTTGACCCAATCATGTCCCATCTCATCATTTCTGCTGTGCAGCCATTGCTGCAGTCACTGTGTCAATTCATATTGCTAAGGGTCTTTATCTCCTTTATTGATCCTCCAGTTGTCCAGACATGGTGACCTCTCCAAAGAACTGGCCTATCCTGACAGGATGACAAAAACAACTAAATGTGAAATTTCACCATCCTTGCCTCTGGCTGTACTTCCTCCAAGACAGATATGTTTGTTCTTTTGGCAGTTCACTGCAACAACACTACAATTCAAAGGCACCAATTCTTCTCTGGAGCACTGTGGCTTATACTCCATAGCTAGTTGCACTGCTGTCTCAAAAGCCGAGCTTGGTTCGAATATGTCAGTGACTACTTCACATAATATTTATTGCCCTCAGAAATGGAATGGAGAGCCTTATGAGTCAGAATTGACTTGATGGCAATGGGTTTGAGTTTTTGGTGTTTTTTTTAATTTTTTTATTTTATTTTATTATTTTTGTGTGCGTGTACCGTCAAATCAGATCTGACTGGTACAGGAGGAGATTGCCCCTCCTTCCCCGGCAGAGCATCTGGTGGATTTGAACCATGCACCTCTGGGATTGTAGTTGCAGCTTCTTGCCACTAGGCCACCAGAGCTCCCCCTGAGTTTTTATTTAATCTTTATAGAAGCAGGTTAAATAATTGCAGCACTATCTTCCTCGGCACCAATCACCAAATTCAAACCACCAAACTTTAGGCCAGGAGTGGAGTATAAGCCATTTGTGCTGCTCAGAGACTTGGTCAGGACTTTTAACATTACTGGAAAGGAGTTATTCACCTCCTAACTAGGGTCCTTTTTACAGGGAATGTTGTCAGAAGGCTCCAGTCCTTGGAAAAAGACATTCTCCTGGGAAAGATAGAGGGTCAGCAAAAGAGAAGAAGACTTTCCCGAGATGATTTGACTACAGTGACAACATTGGGCTTGAATAGGATGGAGGTCATACGGATGGCAAGGTTCTGCTCTGCCTCTAACAGAGCCATTACAAGAAGTAGGGGACTTAACACTACCTAATAACAACCACCACCACCAGGGACAATGTAATGGCATTGATCCTGATTCATAATCACCCTATAGGACAGAGTAGAACTGTTCTGCAGGGTTTCCTAAGCTGTGATTTTACGTGAGTAGATTGCCAGTTCTTTTCTACTATGAAGCCATTCGTTCAAACTGTCAACCTTTCAGTTAGCACCAAGACTCCTCAGTGCAATGGCTAAATGTTTATCTCTCTACTTTTTCTTCAAATGACAAGAAACACCCACCACCTCGTCTTTCATCCCTCTCCCACGTGCTTGAATTAAGTGCCACCTTCCAATTCTGCTTTTCCCAAAGCCTCTCTCCTGCTCAGTAGGGACTCAATCTCCTCTTGCTTTAGTAATCACCTCTTCCAAGGTAGCCACTGACACCATGACAAGTTCCCCTCCCCAGAGGTAATGAAAACACACCAGCCTCACAGCTGGACCTTGCAAATTACATTCTTAATCTTCTCAAGAAAGATGGAAAGAAGACAGTCATCTATTCTTATAAATTCAAGGGAATTTCCTTCTCAACTCAATGAAAAGGGGTTCAGAGGTGGTTTTTGGTGGTCCAGGTCTTTCGTTCATAGGGTCGCTATGAGTCACCTATGACTAGACGACACCTAACAACTACAACAAAAGCATAGAATGAGATCAGTTGGCCTAGTGGATAGAAAGTCATGCTCCCAAGCCAAACGTGGGTGACTCTACTCTGCAGCCCTCAGGCCTGCCTTTAATTGTTTTTGGTGAAACATTCTTCTGGGTCATATAACACTGGTCTGCCCACTTGCTTAGAGAGGTAACTTGTGGTTGCTGTGATGTTGAACACTGTGACACTGATGAGTCAAATGTGAGAATGCTTACCCATGGTGGACAGTGTCTGGTGGAACTCCCTAATTAAAACAAGTTTGGAAGCGGGAGTGGCATCTACTTTATTAAATAGCTTGACTCCGGAAACCCTATGAACCTGGAGAAAGGAGAAAAGCCACGCAAGTGTTGAGGACTTTCACTAATAGGGTTGCTGTGAGTTGCCTATGACTCGGTGGCACCTAACAACAACATGATGGATATAGCCCAAATATATTACAGTCATATCTCGCATCAATCCCAGGACGAATGAATGAGCCCTTCACAACCTCACTTAGAGGTTCTATGCCGGGTACTCTGCACAGGGAGAGTCTCTGTGTCTCAGCTGCTGACACCCAGCCACCTACCACACTTCCCTACATGTTCCCCTGTCTCTCTTCCTTAATAGACTCTTCCAGGGTCAATGATTTTGTCTCCTGATTCTTTAGCATCTGGCAAGAAATATGTGTTTGTGCTAAGGACACATACAACCGAGACAAGACAGAGAAGCCACTGATATGGTATTTGAGGTACTTTGTTGTGTAATGTGTACCGTGGAGTCGGAACTGACCCATAGCTGACCCTCCAGCAGGTTTTCGGAGGTTGTTAATCGCATAGGAAGGAGGTTGCCTATCCTTCTCCCATGGATCAGCTGGTGTCCTCGAACTGCATGCCTTCAGGATTGCAGGAGAAAAGTAGTATATTGAGATTGAAATCTCAAAATCAGAACAGGGATGACGGCAGGAGGCTAGGTTTCTCCAATAAGCCATGGGAATGGTTTTTCTTCAGGGCAGTGCTACGGAGCCAGGTGGACACAGTTTGCATCTCTCCCAGGGGCCCCCCAGGAAGCCCTGGGCTAGGCTGGTGGAGAGGTCCTTGGCAGGAGTTTTTCCTGCACAAAACAACCTCCCTCTTGAACCCGTCTCACTTTAGGTTTCTTTGAGAGGGTGCCAAGGCTCCTCTGGGCTGGCACCGAGAGCAGAGCCTCGCCTCGGCCACGAGATGTGAAAGGCAAGGCAAGAGGAGCTTTTGTTCCCTCTGAGGCTGGGAGGGGCCATGGGTACAACGGTGAGACCCCAACAGAGGAAGGCCTGCAGACAGCTGTCTACCAAGGCACAGACGAATTTCTTTCTTACTTTATGAGAAAGAAAACAAACAAACAAACAAAAAGATCTAAGGAAAAGGGAAAGAAAGGTAACCATGGAGCTTTTTCCAAGGAGCCCAAGACAGCTATCTCCGCCAGCCGGGGAGGGGGAAAGTTCAGCTTTGTTCTGATGAAGGGATAGGAGGCTTATTTGGACCAGAAAAAAAAGCCCATCGACTGAATAATCAGATGCCTCTGGACTGGCTACAGAGGCTCTATCTGGTGGTGGTCATTCTGCCTGCTGGCTTCCTGCAGAGATGAGAGCCTCTCCCAAGATGATTGCCATTCTCCAAAAGTCGAGTTCTTGGCACAAGTGGGGGGCCTGTGCGATAAGGGATTAGATGGTCTGGGGCCTCTTCTGGCCTTCTCCCTGCCAACTCGATGAGGAATTAAAATGCCTGACGCTGAACTAGTCTACCCAGGAACTGTCCCTAACCCATCCTCCACTCTCAGTGAATCCTCCACTCCGTGTGTTGGAAACGAGATCAAGGCCATTAGGAGAGGCCGCCCTGAGCTTTCTGAGAGAACAGAGGCATTCCAACTGTAAGACAGAGAGAGAAAGTTCAGCCCCAGAATGCATTTAATTTATATATACCTGAGTTATGGTAAGTTCGAGAAAAAGAATTGTTTTGTTTTTAATAGTTCAAGTGGTACTCTGACCAGCTGGAAAGGCCTTCTCTCGCCCTTTCCCTCCAAATGGTTTAACTGATACTGCAACTCAGAGGGCTTCCCAGAGGAAATGGTATTCCTTCCTCAAGATCTTAGGACCACCCATAAGCAAGGTCCAAGAACAAAAGCCTGAGTGGAATGTGTGAGTCTGCACAACAGGAGGAGCATGCCAGAGGGGAAAGAAGGAAGAGTCTGTGGGGCAGCCACACGCCTGCGTTTCTCCTTCCTCAGTTCTGTCACACAGAACCTTTTCTATCAAGATGGTCGACTCTGGTGCCTACCAAGTTGACACAGCACAGACTCTGCAGCCACATAAAGAAACAGGCTTCTCTTTCCAAGCAGTCATTCCTTGGCTAACTCATCAAATGGGGCCCAGTCTCAAAAAAGCAGATTAAGCGAAATGGCTTTGTAACTGAAAGCTATCAGTGGCCTACTTTTAATCTGCCAGCTGGTTAATACTGTGCCTTTTTTTGAAAAGTGGATTAAGAGTTAGTCTGAGGCAAAAAGGGTTACTGGGTGGTTGGAAAATAGAGTCACCTCTTTCCTTCTTTCTCCCTCTTAAGCAGCGATTCCCCCCCCCCCTTAGTTTAGCCTGAGGCTCCCTTCTTTGCAGGGTGGGCTGTGAAATCTCCAAAATTTCTGAATTTCATGCAGAGGAGCATTCAGGAATTGGACAATGAGGGTTTTATACAACTTGATCATCTCAAAAAAGAAAAAAAGAGAGAGAGAAGGGGGAAAAATAAAGAAAAGAAGAAAAAAAGGATGAAGAACAAAAGTTGGAAAAAGCCAGACAAAATGAATATGATCTGAATGCATATTTGTGCGACAAGTAATACAACCAGCATCAGAGAGGGACCAAGATCAAATAAATGGTAAAACCTGACAAAGAGAAGAATAGATGGTATGTAGAGCCATCTGTTTTGGAGGACACCCAAATCTATCTGAATCTGTGAGGCCAAACTACCAGCTATTCTAAGATGCCCCATTCCAAGAGTGGCCTAATGCGTAGCTACACAATTAGTTTCTCTCACCATCACTTTGGCTGCAACTTTTTTGTGCAATTAAGTAATTTATTCCTTTCTTCAGCCTCCTGATTCTAATGAATCCAAGCCACAAACAAGCCTCAGTTGCTCCTATTCAAGGAGTCTGATTGCATCTGGCAGTAATTGCTGAAAATCCTGAAGAGGAAATAGGGAAGGGAAGCATATTGTTTGGGGGGCTAATAGGTGAAGACCTGCCTCTCTTGACCTATAATACATTAGTGTCAGTGAACATTTGGCAGCCTTCAGATGATTAGCAATGAAGATGAATCAAGCAAAAAAGAGGTAGAAATCTGCCTCATCTGAATCACCAGAACTGCATACATTTGCATGCTGATTAGCTGTTCTTTTGTCTGTGTTCCTAATTATTATGACACATTATGTCTTCATCATGCAAGATTCTGATCTGTCTTGTTCAAAATGCATGTAGAAAAAAGTGCTGTTTATTGATTCAACATGTAACTTTTATTTTTATGTTTGCTTTAATTAAATACATATTTGATTGCCTTTGACTGTTGTCCTTTTTTCTTCCCCCCTCTTTTTTTCTCCCCCTTTTTGGCTCCTATTTATTTCATCTTGTTGACAAACACACAGGTAACCTTCCTTTATCATTCTCTCAGCATTTGGTGCTAGCAGCGTCTCTCCCCCACCCCCCTTCTCTATCTTTCTCAGGTGTTCACTTTCATTTTCTTGAGGAAACAAAACAAAACAGGACAAGAAAACAAAACACCCCCGCTAGCAGTAGCACAGGGGGAAGCGGGCTGGCCCTGGTGGTGGCGTGAGCAAGAAAACAAGGCTTCAACCTTAACAAGAGCAAACAAATGTCTGTGACCCAGGAGAAGGGCCTTCCAGGGAAACACGGGCCGCAGAGGGGAGTTTAAAATGAGAGGATCCTGTGAAAGAGACCCTCTGTCGTTTCCAGTTAACTGGCGAAGGGGGCTTGTGAGTAGGAGGTGAAAATACTTGTGACTTAAGTCTCTCAAGAAGCCCAACAGCGCTGCTGGAGGCGCCCCCTTGAAATTCTTCTTAGCCCTACTTACACCCTAATTCCTGAAGCCTAAGTAGTGAGGGAAGTAGTTTCTAACATGCCAGACCCACAGATCCCAGAGCAGTGAGGAAGGCCAGGACTTTCCCCTTAAACGTCACAAAATGTCCATCCTGAAGCCTGTACGGACGACAGAGGCCTCCTTCCTAACTACTTGGAATTCTCTGGAGGTGGGGAGGAGAAAGGAAAAAGTATGTGTTCCCTGCCAGATAAAGACATCCTTTAAAGCCCTGGTGTCTTCATCCCTCTTCACACAGAGATATGCTAGATAGCTGTAGTATTTAAAAAAAAAAAAAATTGCCGTCGAGTTGATTCCGATTCATAGCTGTAGTTAGCATGAAGCTATTTGGCAGATCCAATCAAGACATTTAGACACTGGAAAAGCATCACGGAGGAAGAGCCGGATGCAGGAGTAATTGAGTGCGCTGAGGACCCGTGGATGCGCAGAAAGAAAGCAGGAACCCAACCAAATGCAAATGGCTCCTCACTGAAGAGGCATAATGCCCAACGCTCTTCCCTGCTAATGGGCAATGATTGGCTGGAAATGTAATCAACAGCTCTGCCCCCAACATCCATCCCTACAGCGAAGGATGATGGAAATCCATATTCATGAGAACGCAAACCATCCATGTGTACTGGGTGCAGAAAGGGGGCAGGGCTGGCCCCTGTGAGGCTGAGGTCCTTGGAGAACGATAATGAGCCTTGGAGCCGGGGAAACCAGGCTGTTAGAGCCTCCACCCTCACCCCAACTCACCCCTCACGTACCTACACACACATACACACACAGAGAGAGAATGTGGGACTATAAAGAACCCCCCAAGTGACAAAGCCAGGATTTACTAAGTAGAATTTCCCAATAACAGCCCCATCTCATAGCATTCAGCGTGAGCACATTCACCTCTACCCTCTAAATACAGCAAATTTAAGAGATAGGAGTCGCTGTATAATTTGTAATAATATATGTGGAGGAAATGATAACAAACAGTACAGATATAAACTAAACAACTCTGCCTTGGGATTCCTCTACCCACACTGAGTTGCCGAAGCTAAAAGAGAGGGTCGGTCCATCACGAAGATCAAAACCCACAGAAAACCCCCAAATTCCATCCTAGAACCAGAGCATCGCTTGAAACCACCACTTACCACCAGATGTTCACAGTTGTTCCACCAGGAATTGGTCTTCACTTTCCTTTCTTCCTTTGACGCCTACATGTCCTTCTAGATGGAAGCCATGAGCAGTGGCAGGGGAATTTCCCACCAGGGAAATCCACAGATGTTAGTAATCTGATCAACCAACTATCTCAAGTCTGCATAAATCTCCACCCACCCCCCCCCAATGCCCAACCCTCTGCAGGGAGATAATCAGTTTCAATAAATCAGAAATCCAAACTGCAAATCACCCAAGTTTTCATCAGAAAACTGTAGTTTAAAGTCTAATGCCAGGGTGCAATTAAATTTCAAGTAAGGATGAAATTTTGAGGATTTCTTTATTTCCTAAACTAAATTTATTCACTTTTAAAACATTTCTTCTATTCTTGAGATTGCAGATTATATTTATTACCATTTTTAAATAAACAGTAATTTTTTAAAAATATTTTTAATATCTTTTCTCAGGGAGCTCAGGTGGCCTAGTGGCAAGAAGCTGCACTGCAGGCTGATGGCTAGTGTGTCCTGAATCGGTTTATGCTGGAAGGTATGGTGGCCTTTTGCGTCTTGAGGAGGGATATGCATGGAACGCTTGGGGTCCTTATGGCTTTCTTTTCGTCCCAAGTGAGTGTCAGTGGGCAGGACTTGCCAGATGAATTGAGGGTCTCTGGCTCATAGTCCACCAGCATTTGAGCATGCCGGAATTTAAAAATACTGAAAAGCCCTCGGACCCGCTGCCCTCATTTTAATTGTTTTTGGTCAAACATTCTTCCAAGTGGCATAGCACTGGTCTGTCCATTTACTGTAACTTGGCATTGCTGTGGCACTGATGTGTGAAATGCAATAATGGTTACCCGTGGTGGACAGTGCTTGGTGGAGCTTCCCGATGAAAACAAGCTTGGAAGCAGGAGTGGTATCCACTTCCGAAATAGCTTGCCTCCGGAAACTCTATGAACTTGGAGAAATAATGACAGTTATACAGGTGTTCAGGTCTTTCATTCATAGGGTCGCTATGAGTCCTATGACTTGTCTGCAGTTCAAAGACACTTAACAACAGACAACAGGGCCTTCAGAAGTAAGATGAAGTCACTGATGGTTTCCATCTTTTCTCCATCTAGTATTTTTTTTCTCCATCTATTATGATGTTGTCTGTTAGTCTAGTGATAAGAATTTTTGTTTTCTTGGAGTTGAGATCCATACTGAAGGCTGAGTTCTTTGATCTTCTGCAGAAGCACTTCAAGTCCTCCTTAATTTCAGCAAGCAAGGATCAAATAGCCCAAGGCTGTTTCCTGCCAAGTAGAGATCAGATACACCTCTATAGACCCTCCAAACTTTTTTTTTTAAATGTAGTTT
>NW_006399840.1:2624172-2627686 GCF_000299155.1 Elephantulus edwardii | reverse complement strand
GGGACAGCGCAGGAGGGGAAGACCCTCTATGAGGTGGATTGATTCAGTGACTGGGGCAATTGGGATAGGTGTTATCGGAGATGGTGCGATTGGCACAGGACAGAGCGGAGTTTAGGGCTGTTGTACATAGGGTCGCTATGAGTCACAAGTGACTCAACAGCACATAACAACAACAACAATCTCAGCCATCCCTCTTCCCCACCACTACCCATAACCTTCTCTAACTTATCTATTACGTTCAATAATGTGTTGCAATGGCCACACAAAACTCACAGACAATATTAATGATTATGGAGTTTATTAGGAAGTGATGGATTATAGCTCAGAATCAGGACTGACTCATCATGCAATATCCAGCCCGAACAGTTTCTCAGTCATGCCTGCAGGCAGACCTTTTCCTCAGCTTGATGCCTTCTCAGCTGCTCAAACCCATGGTCCTCTTGCCTATTGGGCTCCTTTTGCCAGATCAATATCTGCTTTGTTTAAGCAAGTATTACAAAGCTCTTTAGAGCCACCAACTAATGTCCAGTGGCATCCTACTACAAAAAACAACAACAACAACAACAACAAAAAACCAACCCTCCTGCTTGAACTTGCTCACTTCTCTCACTCCATGAATTGGCACACCCATTGTAATAACCATGTTCCATGAGAAGTCTGTTATATCACCTTGAGTCAATCTCCTGGTTCTGTTGTCACCCTTTACGAATAAGCTGCTGTGCACTTTATAAGCATTATTTTAAAAGTATTAAAACCCCTTCGTGAGTCATCAGTACTTTAAATGCATGTTGTTGTTGTTGTTGTTTGCCCTCAAAACAGAACCAGCCCATTGCTGACCCTCCAGTGGATTTTCAGAAACAGTAAATCATACAGGAGGATATTGTCCATGTTTCTCTTGTGGAGCAGTTGGTGGATTTGAACTGTGTGCCTTTAATTGCATAATCCCACAGAATCACTTGATAAATTATAAGACCATATGTGTGTTAACCAAAAAGTTGGCCCTTTTTTAGTCATTACAGTTAACACCAGCTAGTCTCCAGCTACCTTAACTGCAGACACATGGTCTTGCAAATCATCAACAACCATGGGACAAGGATAAGAGAAAGAGTGCTTCCCACATTGGGCAGCAAGACTTGAAGTGAGCAAGACTTGAAGCAGCAAGACTTGAGGAAAATTGGAATAGAAGACCTTGCTGGTGAGACCCTGGTGAAGGTGCTGGAGAGACTGTGGAATAGCTCTGGAGAAACTGTGGTAAGCTGTAACCAGGAGCCCTGAGATAATGGCCACAATTAAAGGTGTTTGTTGTTCTTGCCAGATGCTTGAAGGAGAAGCTGACTTATGACTTTCTGGATGTTTGTTTGCTTGAAGGCAAAGCTGAATGTTATGGATGTGACTGCTGAACTGAAACTAAAGCCTGGATTGAGAATGTTGGGCTAAAACTTGGCTTTGCATTGGTATTCTTTGTCTCCTCCACTCTCCAACTTCCTTCCCTAATAAACCTCATTGTTGGTACCAAAACTGTAAGTTTGTGAAGTCAGCAATGAATATACAAACCTCTTGATATTTCTGTGTCTCTAAAGGCACCATGGGAATGGGCTAAGGCCTACTTATCTGCTTTCTGCTCTGGGGTAGTCAGAAGCTATGCTACTCTCACTCCCTCTGAACCTTTCAGAGAGAATCTCACAGCTCTGTAAATGCATGGCCAGTTTTCCTTTCATTAGACATTTGGTGTCAGAAGGAGTGGAATTCCTTGTTTCAGACTCACAGACTTAGGGTTTGGTTTTGTGAATGTGGAGCTTAGGAAGACTTCAGTTAAAATGGTTGTTATTTCTTTTTATAAGAGGGTAAGGAAACCTAAAAGGTTACTTTTATTGTTGTTGTTGTTGTAGTTGTTGTGTTCTGTAAAGTCTGAATTGGCCCATAGCTGACCCTCTGATGGTTTTCAGAGGCAGTTAATCCCACAGGAGGAGATTGCCTATCATTCTCCCATTGAGTAGCTGGTGGATTCAAACTGAGAGCCTTTGGGATTGCAGTGCAGCGTCTTGCCACTGAGCCACCAGAGCGCCATCTAAAAAAGGATACAGGTTTTTATTAATAATACAATCTATTGAAAAAATGCTTGTTGTTGTTGTTGTGTGCCATCGAGTCATTTGCAACTCATAGCGACCCTATGTACAAAAGTTCTAAACAATGTTCTATCCTGTGCCAACCTCGCCATCTCAAACACACTTATTCCCACCACTCCAGTCACAGAATCGATCCATATCATCGAAGGTCTTCCTCTCCTTCACCCTCCCTCCACTCTGCCAGACATGATGTGCCTCTCCAAGGACCAGACCCTCCTTGCAACATGCCCAAAGTATGTCAGACAAAGCTTCAGAATCCTTGACTCCAAGGAGCATTCCTGTTTCACCTTCTCCAGGACAAACCTGTTTGTTCTCCTAGCAGTCCATGGTATATTCAACACTCTTCTCTATCACCACAGCTCAAAGGCATCAATTCTCTTTCTATCATCCCTATTGACTGTCCAACTCTCTGATGCATTGCATACAATTGCGAAGAGTATAGCCCAGATCAGGTGCACCTTAGTCTCCAGTCTGACGTAGTTGCTCTTCAGTACTCTTGACAGGTCTCTCACAGCCAAGTTTCTCCATGCAATTTGTCTCTTGATTTCCTGACTGCTGTTACCAAGACTATTGATGATGGATCCAAGCAAACTAATACTGTGAACTATCTCAATCTCTTCACCATCCATACTTATCCTGCCAATTGACCCAGTGGTGAGAAACTTTGTTTCCTTGATGTTGAGCTTCAATCCATATTGAAGGCTGCAATCCTTGACCTTCCGCAGCAAGTGCTTCAGGTCCTCCTCAATTTAAGCAAGCAGGGTTGTGTCATCTGCATAACGCAGGTTGTTGATTATTCTTTCACCAATCCTGATGCTACATTCTTCCTCATACAGCCCAGCATCTCGGATGATCTGTTCTGCATACAGATTGAAAAGGTATGGAGACAGAATACATCCCTGACAGACCCCCTTCTTGGTTTTGAACCATCCAGTGACTCCTTGCTCTGTTCTGATGACTGCCTCTTGGTCCAAGTATAGGTTTCGCAGTAGCACAATCAAATGTTCTGGGATTCCCATTCTTCTCAGAGTCAGCCACAGCTTGTTGTGATCAACACAGTTAAAAGCCTTTGCATAGTCAATGAAGCACAAATAGACATTCTTCTGGTATTCATTGATATCACATGCAAGCAAGATTCTGCTGAAAATTATCCAAAAACGTTTGGAACAATATGTCAACAGAGAACTGCCAGATGTACAGGCTGGATTTAGAAGAGGTCGTGGTACTAGGGATATTATAGCTAATATCAGATGGATCTCGGCAGAAAGCAAAGAATACCAGCAGAATGTCTATCTGTGCCTCATTGACTATGCAAAGGCTTTTGACTCTGTGGATCACAACAAGCTGTGGCTGACTCTGAGAAGAATGGGAATCCCAGAACATTTGAT
>NW_006399840.1:2621320-2623707 GCF_000299155.1 Elephantulus edwardii | reverse complement strand
TGAGGGACCTCTCAAAAGTACTGAAGAGCAACATGTCAGGCTGGAGACTAACGTGTGCCTGATTCAGGCTATAGTCTTCACAATTATGTGCTATGCATCAGAGAGTTGAACAGTGAATAGGGATGATAGAAAAGGAATTGATGCCTTTGAGCTGTGGTGCTAGAGAAGAGTGTTGAATGGACTGCTAGGAGAACAACCGGTTTGTCCTGGAGAAGGTGAAACAGGAATGCTCCTTGGAGTCAAGGATTCTGAAGCTTCATCTGACATACTTTGGGCATGTTGCAAGGAGGGACTGGTCTTTGGAGAGGGACATCATGTTTGGGAGATTGAAGGGACGGCATAGGGGAGGAAGACCCTTGATGAGATGGATCAATTCTGTGATTGGAGTGGTGGGAAGGAGTGTGTTTGAGACAGCGAGGTTGGCACAAGATAGAACGGTGTTTAAGGCTCTTGTACATAGGGTGGCTATGAGTCACAAGTGACTCGATTGCACATAATAACAACAACAATAACAACCAGTTTGATAAGACTGGGCAAATTAATATTTGACTATCTAAACTGGAGGATTTTGACAAGGAATGAGGCCACTGTCTTACATATTTCCCCATATTACATATAGATGATGTGAGGTGAAGGCTGATCCTCCAGATAATGAAAAATAAAAGCTAAAAAAAGACAGAGGGTGGGCTGTGGTGTTAGGCCTAAAAGTTGTTTTTTTTTAGCTGTTGTAGTTAGCCGCTCTGGTCTCCAGCTACCTGAACTACAGACACATGGTCTTGCAAATCAGCATGGTCTTTGCAAATTATCAACAGCTTTGGAACAAAGATAAGAGAAAGAGTACTTCCCACACTGGGCAGCAAGACTTGAGGCTAGCAAGACTTGAGGTGAGCCAGACTTGTGGGGAGCAAGATTTATTATGAGCAATACTTGTACTGCATTTGGTGCAAACCCACTAGCTGCTCCACAGGGAAGGATGGGCAATCCCCTCCCATGCAATGGACTGCCTCTGAAAACCCACTGGATGGTCAGCTGTGGGTTGGTTCTCACTTGACAATAGTTAACACTCAACAACTGCTCTCATTGGTCTCCTTGATGTTCTGGCCATACTTCTGCCTTGGAGTTAATATTTGCCGTGTCTAGAAGACCCTCTTTCCTCCAGACATCCAAGAAGTAGCTTCTTCATCTCCTTTGTTCCTTTGCCCAAATGTTACCTTCTCAAAATGAAACCTCCTTCTATTCCTACTCCTTATCTGAATTTTCTCCAAGGCAGTCAACCTTCAAACATACTACATATTTTGCTTAACTACTTCTTTTCTTGCCAGTCATATATTTACTTCATTAATGGAAAAAATTTTATCTCTTTTTTCCTACAGCACCAAAATAGTACCTGACACATAGTAAGTAGGTGCTCAATAAATATTTGAAATATGGATGACTCCTTTCTGTCAGTCATCCTTTACAAAAGTGTTACTGATGCATCTCACATGATCATCACATAAAATAATGTAAACAATAGTGGTGATAACAATAGTAATATTAATCATAGCAAACAGTTTCCGGTGTTCTGTTAGTGCCAACTACTTTGGAAAGTTATTTAATATATTAATTAATAAAAGATAATGTTTCCTCAGATAGTCTTCAAGGAAAGTCCCCAAGAAGAAAAAAAAAAATCAAAATTTAGAATGGGAAGTGAAGATTAAGAATTCAAATGGTTCCAGGCAAAAAGGAGAAACTACTAATTGGGCAAAACTAATTTCATCCCAAGGTAAAATAGAGTTTTGAATTTGAGATCTAAAAAGTGTCTTACCCAAAGGAGATGTGAGTTCAGAACCTACTCAATTTTTTTCCCATGAAAATCTAACGTTTGTATATGGGATCATACTGATAATAGAAACTCAAAAGTTTAACTAATAAACAGAGAACAATGAGTTTATACTAATGGGAAAGTAACATCTCTGGAAATGACAGTGAGAATGGCATATACAACTTGAAGAATGCAGTCATTGCCGTATTGTACACAAAAAAACTTGTTGAATCAATATATGCTCTGTTGTGTATATTCTCAAGAACAAAAATAAAACAATCATTAAAAAATATGATTTCTCAAAGGTATATATAGAAGCAACTCTTTGTGCAGGGCTTTCTCTTTTTTTTAAACACTTATTCACTGTTGCACAATTATCTACCTCCCCTCACCCCCACCTCACCCCAGTCCTCTTTGCATTGAGATACCTCTTATTCTGGGCTGGTTTTGACATATAATGTCTAATCATATATTCCTTCTAGACAGTTTTTCTTTAATCTGTTTCAATGTAATATCATTATCTATCCTCTCTCTTCCACCAATCTTGACCCCACATTTCTCCTCATAGAGCCCAGCCTCCTGG
>NW_006399840.1:2614326-2619450 GCF_000299155.1 Elephantulus edwardii | reverse complement strand
GTCAGAGACAGTGCGATTGGCACAGGACAGAGTGGAGTTTAGGGCTGTTGTACATAGGGTCGCTGTGAGTCGCAGGCGACTCGATGGCACATAACAACAACAACATCCTCTCTCTTATCCTATTCTCCTCCCAACAAACCATGTCAGGCCTGCTTTATAACAGTTATGCAATATTTGTCCTTTTGTGACTGAGATATAGATATAGATGAGAGAGAGAGAGAGAGAGATCTTCCCTAGAAAGCCAAAGGAAATATCCAACATCTGAATCCTCCCTGAGGAAAACCTTCCTTCAGTCTGAGGCTGTTCATTTGCTAAATATTATAGAATGTGCATTATGAATCACTTAATCTAGCATTCAGAATCCACTTATGGAGAAAGCTGACAATCTATTTAAGTCTCTGTAGAGGGTGTGTGTTTCTGTGTGTGCATGTGTGTGTAGAATGAACATCTCTAGAAGCTTACTTTGTACAGTGAGATAAAAAGTTTTTCTGTTTTGAATGTTTCTAGGGAAGGAGTCCTACCTAATAATTCAATCACATTAGAATAAACACTGGAACTTAAATAAATATGATTTCTCCTCTAATATGCAGAAGGATGCTGTGAAACTGCGAAAAACCTCCCAGAGATATGGGACTTATACTCAGCAGTTCAAGGACCCCTGGTGTCATAGTGATAAGCACTCAGCCACCAAGCATTTCACCAGATTAAGACATGACTGCTTCTGTAAAAAATTGCAACTTTAAAAGCCCTGTGCGGCAGTCCTACTGTATCCTAAAGGGTCGCTATGAGTTATTTTGGACTCAATTGTAGTGAATTTGCTTCTTTTGGATTTATTGACTTGTTTTGTTTTGTTCTGTTCTGTATTGTTTGCAAGATACGGAGAGAGTCACTCATCAGTCCACCTCTGCCAAAAAACCTACAAATATTACCCACTTTCCCCCATTGTTGTTGTTATGTGCCATCGAGTTGCTAGCAACTCATAACACCTGAACCCAACATCCCCGAACCCTCCTCTATCCTATGTCAAGCTTATTGTCTCTGACACACCTACCCTCATTACCCCAGTCACTGAATCAATCCATTTTATCGAGGGTCTTCCTCTCTTGTGCTGTCCCTCCACCTTCCCAAGCATGATGTCTCTCTCCAATGACTGGTCCCTCCTTTGCAACATGCTCAGAGAATATCAGATGAAGCTGTCGAGTTCAGGGGCAGAATCCAGAATCCTTACCTCCAAGGAGCAGCCTGGTTTCATCCTCCCTATGATGAACCTATTTGTTCTCCTAGCAGTCCATGGTATATTCAATATTCTTCTCCAGCACCACAGCTCAAAGGCATCAATTTCCTTTTTATCATCCCTAGTCATTTTTCAGCTTTCTGGAACATAGCAAGTAATTGAGAAGACCCTGGCCCAGATCAGATGCACCCTAGTCTCCAGTCTGACATCGTTGCTCTTCAGTACTCTGTTGTTTAGTTTCTCCTATTAGAGGACCATAAAAAGGAGGAGGGTTTATGGTGCTAAGAGTAATTTGTAGATAAAACAGGGCATGGAAGAGGATGAAGGAACTTATATGGTGCTCTATGTCATCTTTTGCTCCCTGAAGAGTCTCAAGTGGAGAAGTGTGCCCAACATTGCCAAGCATAGGGAGCAAAACTATACTCATTCACAAGGTAGTAGAGGAGGTGATCCAGACAGGGCTCCCCTTTCTGTTTCTACCTCTCAACTATTCTGTGTCTAGTGTAGGAAAATGCTTACTGAAGAAGAACTCCACACACAGACCTGACAATCCCTGAAGGACAGGAAAAGGAATTCCCACCCACCCCCCCCCCTTGTGTGTGCATTATGGGTGGGGACTTCCTTTGTTTGCAATTGTAATCTCAGTAGTTTCTCTATTCAATAAACAAGTGAAAAGATTCAGTGAGGTGTAAAAATACATTTGCACAGGGCAGACAACTGCACATTCCATTTATTTACCTCTTCTAACAAACCGATACCTGGGGTGACATTTATTAATAAATGGCATTACCAGGTGCCTGATATGTGGCTCACAGAAATTAATTACCTAACCCATGGTAAAACCATAACAAGCCTGCAGTGCTGTAACATTTGTGCTAATTGAAAATGAGATAAGTGCTGTGGGTGCAATTTGCATTCAATGCAGTGTATTAATTATCTTCTGTTCTCTTCATGATAAATATACCTGACTGAATCACTCTCCTAATTTACCCGGTAATAGAGTCGTAAGTGGATTCCCTTAGGTAACCAAGGAAGGCACTGAGTTGTAGGCAGCACAGAGGCCCTCTGCTTTTCCAAGTACTTCAACCAGGTTAGCTAATGGACTTTTCTTTGCCTTGGACTTCTCCTAGATATACAGCTTAATGAACATCTTATATTCATCATCATATCGTAACATAGGTCTTAATCCTTCCATTGCTCTCACTAGATAGGCTCACCAGAAGACCAGCCGGACGGTACTCAAAACATGAAGTTGTTGTTGTTGTTAGGTGTCATCAAGTCACAAACTGTCCATATTGACCCTATAAATAAGAGATCTGAACCTTGTCCCATTCTATGCCATCCTCATACTTCCTGACACTCTAAAGCCCATTGCAGCAGTTACTGTGTCAATCCAGCTCCTTGAGGGTCTTCCTCTCTTTCACTGACTCTCCACCGCTCCAGGCATCATTTCCCTCTCCAAGGAATAGCCTCTCCTGGCAACACGCCTAAAGCATGTGACATGAAGCTTTGCCATCTTTGCCTCCAAGGAGCACTCTGGCTGCACCTTCTCCAAGACATACTTGTTTAATACTCCATGGGATATTCAATACTCTTTTCCAACACCACAGTTCAAAGGCATCAATTCTTCTGTCTTTCTTATCCACTGTCCAACTCGCAAATGCATAGCATAACAACTGATTGATAAGACCATTGCCTAAATCAGACAAACCTTAATCCTCAAACTGGCATAATTTGGAAAGGTCCCTGACTGTAGATTTTCCCAATGAAATACATCTATAAAACAAAACTTCTTACCGCTAGACCAATAGGCAACATCATGATAGATGGAGATTGAAGTTACCAGCTGTTTCATTTTATATGGATCTACAATCAACACCCTTGGTACCAGCAGTCAGGGAATCAGGAGATGTTTTGGACTGGGAGTCTGTAGTCAGGGACCTCGCCAACATGAAGTTAGTGGACATATATTTAATCCATTTAATGACTCTCTCATAAGCTGTACATTGTATCTTACAGAAAAGGATTTTCATCATTCTTCACCTCCACATTACTTCCAGATTCATCTACATTCAATGTTGAGCAGACATGAATCAAATTTTACTATAACATGTTGTCATTGTAGTTGCTGTTGTTCTTGTTCTTGTTCTTGTTGTTTCTAAGTGCCTTCAAGCTGATTCTGACCTATAGTGACCCACTGTGACAAATAGACGCTACCTCACAGGCTTTCCTAGAGGAGCTCTGTTGACCTATTGGTTAGAAGCAGTGCTACAATCCTAAAAGCACATGGTTTGAAACCACCAGCAGCTCCTCAAGAAAAGGATGGGCAGCCTCCTTCCGTGCCATACTGCCTTTAAAAACCTGCTGGAGGGTCAGCTTAGGTCAGTTCCAACTCAACAGCACACAACAATCTTAACACTGATGGATTTTCCAGTCTTTCTCCTGCAGAGTTGCTGAGTGGATTCAAACCACCATCGTTTTGATTAGTAGTCTAGTGCCTAGGGAGCTCTGGTGGCTTAACTTAACACCCTCCAGAGAGTGTTCAGAGGCAGTAAATCGCATGGCAGGAGATTGTGCAATTTTCTCCCGTGAAGCTGCTGATGGATTTGAAATGTGTGCCTTTTGGTTGGCAGCTCAGCTTCTTACCACTAGGCCACCAGAGCTTCTTTATACCGTAAGCCCATGAAAATAGTCTTCAAGATATTGTCCAGCTGCAGTAGATTTGTGTCTGGGAATGTTTATATTCCAGGCATCAAACTAACCTCCTTATGTACTTGATTTTGCTAAGTGCTGTCAAGTCAGAAATGACTCATAGCTGACCCTTGAGTGGACTTTCCGAAGCTGTAAATTGTATGAAAGAGAGTGCTCGTCTTTCTCCCTCAGATTGGCCGGTGGACTTGAACCTCCAGAGAGACATCACAGGGCAACCTTCTATGGACTATGCCACCAGAGCTCCCTTTACAAACTAGAATCAAGCTATGAGTAGATTGTGTCAGTCTCCATAATAACCATTTGAGGTAGGGCTTCTTGTTCCCCTATCACTTTCTGTGAGCTTGTCATGCTGTGGTGGTTTGTGTGCTGTTACGATGCTGGAAGCTATCCCATCAGTATTTCAAATACAAAAAAAGTGCCCCATGGTGGACAGGATTTAGTGAAGCTTCCAGTCTAAGATACCCAGCTGTCAAGAAATCAAAGATGTGCTGCATTGGATAGACCTGATAGAAAGGATTTCTTCAAAATGCTAAAGACCAAGGCTATCTGTTTAAAAATTAAGATGTGCCTGATCTAATCCATGGTATCTTCAATTGCTTCATATGTGAAAATTGGACAACAAATAAGGGAGACTGAAGAAGAATCAATGGTTTTGATTTGTAGTCTTGGCAAAGAGGATTGATTATATCACAATTTGCCAAAAGGACAAACAAATCTTGGAGCAAGTGCAACCAAGGGGCTCCGTCGAGGTGAGGATGGTGAAAGTACATCTCACATACTTTGGTCATGTTTTCCTTGGGGGAAGATAGCGTGCCTAACATGGGGGGGTCAGTGAAAGAGAGAGAACCCCTTAGCTGGATGGATTGACCCAGTGACCACAACAATGGGCTTTAGTGTGACACAGATCACTAGAATGGCACAGGATTGGGAAAAAGTTTGATGTGTTGTAGTTGACTTCACGGCACCTAACAGCAGTAACAATTATTCTCATTTTAGAGTCAAGAAACCTTGAGCTCAAAGAGCAAGTTTATGGCATTGAAGTCTATGGGGGAGAGAATAGTTTAAAAGTATTATATTTTAGGGCATTATGTTTATCGTAGGAGTAAGCAATGAGGGTTGCAGAGTGGATTATATTTGGGGTTTGGGGTGGGATTGGGGGAGGTGCGGGGGGGATTGTG
>NW_006399840.1:2594952-2614216 GCF_000299155.1 Elephantulus edwardii | reverse complement strand
ATTAAAATAATTTAAAAAATAGAAAACAGAGCAAGTCTTTTACACAAGATTGCAAATACAGCCTCGAAAGCCATTTCGCATTTAAATACTTCAAATCTGACTTTTAAGTCTATCATTCTGCACATGGACAGATAAATACAGATCTAAAAATTGATGTGGAAAGTAGATATATGTAAAAGAAAACGTAATTGAAAAATATTAGGATTATTTGCCATTTAACCAGAACGTAAAGAGAATTTCACATTGTAGGTCTTAAAAAGCAAACAATGCTGTTCATAAGACAGCCCTCTAAGATATTTATCGACTTGTGACAAATACATCAGATTTATCTTAAACCAGGAAACATATAATTTAAAGCACACTTTTATGCAGTTTTACAATTTAATGCATGCCATTCTATCGGGAGGTTGACAGTCCTGGTTAGGTCTTACCCTGGTGAGTATGGAAATGAGTGTAAATCCCATATCCAAGCAGCAGACAGAGAGAGAAGAGACACAATAGTCACAAGTTTGCTAAGAAGCCCAACACCTGGGATTAAATTATTGCCAAAAGACACTCATCAAAGTGCTCACGTGGTTTTAAAAGGTCAGAAAGAGGTTTTGTTGTCTTTGTTGGAAAATTGTCACGATTATATTCCTTTAGATATATTTAAGTAGAAAATCAACTTTTCTCCAGGCAGCCACTCATTCTGTCATAGCATTCTGAATCATTGTGATTGAAAGCACAGAATAGCAAGAGGACTTAACTGAGTTCCCTGATTTTCCTGGTTGAATTACCAGGCTCAAGTAGTAATTAGGCTCTGTATATTTTAAAGATAGATGCCTGTTCCCATTTTCAAATGAGGAAACCAAACATGCAGGGGTCAGGTAGAAAGCTGAGGGAGAAGGGGTGACCCGTAGTCACTCTGTCCAACTGCTAAGCACATCTCAGTATCACACAGAATTGAGTCTTTTAAAAATCCCTCCCATTTTTCAATGCTCATCTCATGCCATACAAAAATAAAATAAAAAATTGCTCAACTAAATGTCATATTATTTCACTAAACTCATTTGGGTCACTTCATATGGCAAAAACAGCAGCCAATGTTCAATAGGCCTATATTTCTCCAAATTCTTTTCCATTGATGTATAAGATGAAAATTTGCATCAAAAAAGGCTAGCAAAAATAAGTTCTACTGAAGCAAGCACCTTCATCACAGAACTTCTGAGAGTCATCTAATGTACTGTTAAGAAACTCAGCAAACTCACTGAGTTCAAGTCAGCACCAACTCGTAGCTGACCCTCCACTGGTATTCTGAAGCAGTATCTCTCTCAGGATACTGCCCATTTTTCTCCCTCAGAGCTGCCGGGGAATTAGAGAATCTCCAGAGAACCTCTGTTCTTGAGTTAACAGCGCAGCTCCTTAAGGTCTGTGCCACTAGACCTCCTGATGAATTTCCAGGTCAGTTACCCAGATAGGATATTTCTCTAATGCTTTTGACAGAAGAACCTAAGGATTCTTATACCCCAGTCAAGGTTTTAGGAAATTGCTTAAAGATAAACCAAGTACTCTCCACATCAATACATATGAATGGCAAGCTTCACAATAGACACTAATAGCAAATCAAGAGGCAAGGGTGGGAGGAGGCATTTTTTAAGAAAGTATAGAAAAAAAGGGGTGATGATGGCCAAGGTATGTTGTTGTTGTTGTTGTTGTTGTTATGTGCCATCGAGTCACCTGTGACTCATAGCAACCTTATGTACCACAGCCCTAAACTCTGTCCTATCCTGTGCCAACCTTATTGTCTCTGACACACTTACCCCCATTACCCCAGTCACTGAATCAATCCATCTCATCCAGGGTCTTCTTCTCCTGCACTGTCCCTCCAGCCTCCCGAGCATTACGTCCCTCTTCAAGGACTGGTCCCTCCTTGCAACATGTCCAAAGTATGTCAGACTTAAGAAAAGACCTGTATGGGGGGAGGAGTGACCAAGGTGTTGTCAGGATTATTGCCATCAAGTCAACTGCAATTCACTGCCATCCTATGTGTAACAGAGCAGAACTGTGTTCTAAAGATTTTCAACTGCTGATCTGTCAGAAATAGATTGCCAAACATTTCTTCCAAGGGAAGACTCAAATCTCCAAGCTTCATTTAGCAGCCACATGTGTTAACCATTTGGACTTCTGCTGACTAAGAATAAAAACAACAGCAACAACTGGGGGGAAAAAAAAAAACAACCACAAATCCGATCTTAACTGAGTGACTAGATTGGTTTTAGATTGTTTTTGTTGTTGATAGGTGCTGCTGAGTTGACTACAACCCACAGCAACGTTATGAACAAGAGATTGGAACTTGGCCCTATCCTGAACCATCTTCATCAACTCCGATATGCTCGAGTTCATGGTTATGCTCACTGCTAATCTACCGTGTTGAGAGTCTTCCTCTTTTCCTCTCTTCCTTTTTGAGAGACTTCTCTCCCCTCCAAGTAGCCACTTTTCTACCTCAAAAGCAACATCTAGAACCCGATGGTCTCTCAAGGACTTCTTGGAAGACTTGAAAAACACAAGTTGGGTTGGTGTTTTTTTTTTTAAATTTTGGTAAGTTTTGACCTTCTGGATCAGCTTGTGTGTCATTAAAAAACCCCAGCGAAATAAATAATAAGTCTAGATCCATTAATTGTACAATTATTCCATTTTCAATAGAAATAAAAATGGAAAACTGAAACTTTGGAGGGAAAATAAATTTCTATAAGACAAAGCAGCGGTTAAGGTTTGCATGGGGGGAGGGAACGGAATCATAGAGCCTTAACTTTTAGCGTGAAATGCATCTGTTAAATAGACCTGCGAATGGTGCCACTGTCGCTAAAAACGACGACTTCAAAATGTTGTGTACATCATTACCGTCATTATCCACCAACTGTAAGAATGCGATGTTAAAACTAACTCAAAACACCTCCAGAAAGGTAATTGCTACTAATGGATTTGAAGTGTGCGAAATTGGACATCATTACCCTGTCCTCACATCGTGGGGCTGGGGAAGCTGCTGGAGACGGCGATTAGTAGGTTCGCTCATCTTTCAATCAGGACTGAGAGTGGAGGGAAGAGCCAAGCTTGCTTTCACTCAAGAGCACAAGGGAAATGCCACAATGCACAATGTTGTGGGCAAGTGCTTCTGGGGCAAAAGTGAAGGCAGGAGATGGGGTCTCAGCACCACTCGCAGAACTTGTGGAAAAGAAAACTAAAGAGTAGAGAGAATCTTCTGCACTGTATATTTCCTTCCAGAAGTCAATTTCTCAATCTAATTGTCAGCAAAATTGGCTCAGTGTAGCTGGTCTTGAAATTAAGCAAATAAACCATCCTCTATGGGAAGGAAAAACCCACACAGATATGAATAGATAACAAAATGTACTCTATACATAGTGTTCCACAGAAGAAGGATGGACAATCTATTCCTGTGGGGTTTACTGCCATTGAAAACCTGCCGGAGGGTCAGCTATGGATCAGTTCTGACTCTATGGTACACAACATGTTGTTAGGTGCCTTTGAGTCAAGAATGACTCATGGCAACCCTATGAACAACAAATCTGAGCACGTTCCTATCCTGTGCCATCGTCACACTTCCCGATACACTAGAGTCCATTGCAGCTGTCACCGTGTCAATCCACCTGGTTGAAGGTCTTTCTCTCCTTTGTTGACCTTCCACCCTTCCCAGAATCATGTCCCTCTCCAAGGAATAGCCTCTCTTAGCAACATGTCCAAAGTATGTGAGATGAAGTTTCATCATCCTTGCCTTCAAAGAGCACTCCAGTTGCATACTTTCCAAGACATATCTGTTTGTTCTCTTGGCTGTCCATGGGATGTTCAGTGCTTTTCTCCAACACCACAGCTCAAAGGCCTAAATTCTTCTTCTGTCATCCTTATTCATTGTCCAGCTCACAGCATATGTATGTATTTACTATACATAGTATAGTATACTATAGATGGGGGGAAAGAGAGAGAGAACGCAACACTATTCAGTTACAAAGAGAAATGCGGTCCTGATGCATGTCCACAACATGGATAAAACCTGAAAAGTTTATCACAGAAATATTACATAATCTCACTTACAGCAAGTAAATTGTATCATCTACATAACGCAGGTTATTAATGAGTCTCCCTCCAATCCTGAACCAACACTCCTCTTCATAGAGAGTTCTCAAATAATTAACTCAGAACAGATTGAATAGGTATAGAGAAAGAATACAACCTTTATTAATTTTAAATTATGCAGTGTTTCCCTTCTCTGTTCACACCACAGCCTCTTTGTTTGGGTATAGGTTTTGCTAGAGCACAATTAAGTGCTCTGGGACTTCCATTCCTCTTAACATCAACCACAACTTGTTAAGATCCACACAGTCACATGCCTTTGGATAGTCAATAAAGCACCAATAGACATTCTACTGGTATTCTTTACTTTCAGCCAGCATCTATCTGGCATCAGCAATGATACCCCCTTGGTGCCATGGCCTCTTCTAAAGCCTTCTTGAACTTCTGGCAGTTCCCTGTCTATGTACTGTTCTAGTCATCTTCAGATCATCTTCAGCAGTATTTTGCTTGCATGTGATAGTAATGATATTGTTTGATAGTTTCCACGTTTAGTTGGATCACCTTTCTTTGGAACGGGAATAAATATGGACCTCTTCCAATCAATTGGCAAGACAGCTGTCCTCCAAATTTCCTGGCATAGATTGGTGAGTGCATCCAAGGCAGCATCTGTTAATTGAAACAAATCAAATGGTATCACATTGATTCCTGGGGCCTTATTTTTTGCCAATTCCTTCAATGTTGCTACTTCCTCTTTCAGTACCATTGACTCCTATTCATATGGTACTTATGCTGGAAATGAAAAGGTGAGGAAAAAATTAGTTGCTTTCATAGTTAAAAAAGACAATTTCTAGACACATCTTAAAATACAGTGTTGTGTCAGAATAGTGTCCACACACATACAAGGAAGACCTGTTAATACCATTAGCATTCAAATATATGCACCAACAACCAGAGCCAAAGAGGAGGAAATATATGACTTCTACCAACTTTTACAGTCAGAAATTGATGGAGCACACAAACAAAACACTTTGATAATAATGAGTGGTTGGAATGCAAAAGTTGGGAACAAGGAAGAAAGATCAGTAGTCAGAAATCATGGAATTGGTAACAGAAATGAGCCTGGAGACAGAAAGATGGAATTCTGTACAATCTGTGACCTATTCATTGCAAACACCTTTTATAAGAAATGCAAATGGTGACTATACACATGGACTTCACTTGATGGTGTACACAGGAATCAGCTTGAATCATCTGCAGAAATCACTGGAGAAGCTCAATAGCAGTTGTGAAAATGAAGCCAGACACTGGATGTGGAACAGACCATCAACTGTTCTTAAGCAAGTTCAAATTGAAGCTAAAGAAAATCAAATCAAATCCATGAGAACCAAAGTTTGACCTCAAGTCTATCCCAGTGGAATTTAAAGACCTTCTAAGGAACAAGTTTGAAGCCTTGAGTACTAACAAGTGAAGAACAAATGAGTCATGTGAGGATATCAAGAATATCATTCATGACGAATGCTTAAATTCATTACAAATACAGAGAAGATCAAGACAGATGTCAAAAGATACTCTGAATATTGCACTAGAATGCCTATAAATCAAAGCAAATGGAAGAAATCAAGACATTAAGGAGCTGAACAGAAGATTCCAAAGGGCAGATTGGGAAGAAAATGCAAAGTATTATAATGAAATGTGCAATGAGCTGGAGTTGGAAAATAAATGGGATGAACTCGTTCAGCATTTCTTAAGCTGACATAACCAAAAAACATAGTCAAGCCTCAAGTTGCAATACTTACAGATTGTTGTTGTTGTTGTGTTGTTATGTGCCATCAAGTCGCTTGCGACTCATAGCAACCCTATGTACAAGAGCTCTATACTCTGTTCTATTCCGTGCCAACCTAGCCATCTCAAATGCACTCATTCCCAGCACTCCAGTCACAGAATCGACCCATCTCATCGAAGGTCTTCCTCTCCTGCACCATCCACCCACTCTGCCAAGAACAAATCCCTCCTTGCAACATGCCCAAAGTATGTCAGACGAAGCTTCAGAATTATTGCCTCCAAGGACAATTCTGGCTTCACTTTTTCCAGGACAAACCTGTTTGTTCTCCTAGCAGTCCATGATATATTCAACACTCTTCTCCAGCACCACAGCTCAAAGGCATCAATTCTCTATCATCCCTATTCACTGTCCAACTCTCTGACACATAGCACATAATTGTGAAGACTATAGCCCGGATCAGGTGTACCTTAGTCTCTAGTCTAACATCGTTGCTCTTCAGTACTCTTGAGAGGTCCCTCACAGCTGACTTTCCCAATGTAATTTGTCTCTTGATTTCCTGGCTGCTGTTACCAAGAGTGCTGACTGTGGAGCCACATAAACTAAAACTGTGAACTATTTCAATCTCTTCACCATCTATACTGTTGCTGCCAATTGGCCCAGTGGTGAGAATCTTTGTTTTCTTGATGTTGAGCTTCAATCCATATTGAAGGCTGCAATCCTTGACCTTCTGTAGCAAGTGCTTCAGATCCTCCTCAGTGTCAGCAAGCAGGGTTGTGTCATCTGCATAATGCAGGTTGTTGATGACTCTTCCACCAAACCTGATGCCACATTCCTCCTCGTACAGCCCAGCGTCTCAGATGATCTGTTCTGCAATACAGATTGAAAAGGTATGGAGAGAGAATACATCCCTGACAAAACCCCTTCTTGATTTTGAATCATGTAGTGTCTACTTCCTCTGTTCTTACGACTGCCTCTTGGTCCAAGTATAGGTTTTGCATTAGCACAATCAAATGTTCTCTGATTCCCATTCTTCTCAGAGTCAGCCATAGCTTGTTGTGATCCACACAGTCAAAAGCCTTTGCATAGTCAATGAAGCACAGATAGACATTCTTCTGCTATTCTTTGCTTTCTGCCAAGATCCATCTAACATTAGCTATAATACCCCTAGTACCATGACCTCTTCTAAATCCAGCCTGTACATCTGGAAGTTCTCTGTTGACATATTGCTCCAAATGTTTTTGGATAATTTTCAGCAGAATCTTGTTTACATGTGATATTAATGATATTGTTCGATAATTCCCACACTCTGTTGGGTCACCTATCTTCAGAATGGAAACAAATATCGATCTTTTCCAGTCAGTGGGCCAGCTGGCTGTCCTCCAGATTTCTTGGCACAATTTAGTGAGTACATCCAGGGCAGTGTCTGTTTGTTGAAATATGTCAATTGGTATGCCGTCAACTCCTGAAGCCTTGTTTTTTGCCAATTCGTTCAGAGCAATTTGAACTTCCTCCTTCATCACCATAGGCTCCTGCTCATATGTTATTTCATTAAATTCTTCTGTGTCATCCAATTCCTTCTGATACAGTGACTCTGTGTATTCCTTCCATCTTCTCTTGATATTTTCTGGATCATTTAACATTCTACCCAAAGTATCCTTAAGTATTGCCACTCGTGGCTTAAATTTGTTTTTCAACTCCTTCAGCTTAAGAAACGCTGAGTGAGTTCGGCCCTTTTGATTTCCTAAAGGCAAAGTGTTGAATGACCCAGGAAGAATCAAAAGAAAATGGAAGGAGTACACAGAGGCACTATATAAAAAAGAATTGGCTGACACAGAAGAATTTAATTAAACTACATATGATCAAGAGCCTATGGTAATGAAGGAGGAGGTTCAATCTGCTCTGAAGGAATTGGCAAAAAATAAGACCCCAGGAACTTATGGAATATCAGTTGCTATATTTCAGCAAACAGATCCTGCCCTAGACATGCTTACCAGGTTATGCCAAGAAATCTGGAGGATAATTACCAGCCAACTGACTGGAAGAGATCTGTATTTATTCACATTCCAATAAAAGGTGACCCAACAGAGTGTGGAAATTATTGAACAATATCACTATTATCCCACACAAGCAAGACCTTGCCAAAGATTATTCAGGAACAACTGGACCCGTACATCAGCAGAGGACTGCCAGATGGGCAGGCTGGGTTTAGAAAAGGCTGTGGCACTAGGGACATCATAGTCAATGTCAAATGTATCTTGACCAAAAGCAGAGAGTACCAGAGAAATGTCTACCTGTGTTTCATTGACTGTGCAAAGACATTTGACTGTGTGGATCACAACAAATTGTCCTAACCTTGAGAAAAATGGGGATTGCAGAACACTTGATTGTGCTCATCCAAAACCCATATTGGATGAGGAAACAGTAGTCAGAACAGAGCAGGAAAACACTACATGATTCAAGATCAGGAAAGGTGTTCATCAGGGATGCGTCTTAGCTCTATACCTTTTCTATTTATATGCAGAATAGATCATTCAGGAGGCTGGACTTTATGAGGAGGAGTGTAGCATCACAATTGGAGGAAGAGTCGTCAACAATCTGCATTATGCAAATGACACAGCCTTGCTTGCTGAAATGAAACTGAAGAGGACATGAGGCGTTTGCTGCAAAAGGTCAAGGGCTCTCACCTTCAATATGAGTTGAAGCTCAATATTAAGAAAACAATGATTCTCACCACTGGGCCAATTGGAAACTTCATAATAGTCAAAGAAGAGATTAAGATTGTTGATAACTTCAACTTCAACACACTTAGCACCAGTAGTTGGGAAATCAGAAGACAAATCACATTGGAACAGTCTGCTGTCAGGGACCTCTCCAGAGTGCTGAGGAACAACAATGTCAGTCTGGAGGCTTGGTTTTTGCAATTACCTGCTATGTATCAGAGAGCTGAACAATAACTAAGAATGATAGAAGAAGGATCGATGTCTTTGAGTTGTGGTGCATGAGAAGAGCATTGAACATACTGTGGACTGCCAGGAGAACGAACAAGTCTGTCCTGGAGACGATAAAACCAGGCTGCTTCCTGGAGGCAAGATTTTGAAGCTCTGTCTCACATTGGGAACATAGCCAGAAGGGACCAGTCCTTGGAAGGACACCATGCTTGGAAAAGTGGAGGGACAGCACAGGAAAGGAAGACCCAGGAAGAGATGGATTAACTCAGTGACTGGAGAAATGGGATTAGGTGTGTCAGAGATGATGAGATTGGCTCAGGATAGTGCAGGGTTCAAGGCTAATATATGTAGAGTCACTACGAGTTGCAGGTGACTCAATGGCATATAATAACAACAACAACATCAGTTATTTTTGGTACAGTAATTCTGTATATTCCCTCCATCTTCTTTTGATGCTTTATGACTCAAGATTTAAATTTGTTTTACAATTCTCTTAGCTTGAAAAATGCAGAAATCCAGCTCTGCACATTCCATTATCATGCTTTTCTTTCGTCTTCTCAAATTGACCTTTGAAATCATCTGTTCTCATAAGCTCACTATCACATTACGATACTGTGATACTGAGCTTATGTTAAGGGTAGTGAAATGACTTGGAAAAGGGATAGCAATGGTGGTCATACAACATGAAAAATGTAATCAATGTCACTGATTTCATACATGTAGAGGTTGTTGAACAGAAGAATATTTTATATATTTTCACCACTATTTAAATAAGTAAATAAATAAAAGCCAAACTGGTAATTTTTTTAACGTTCTGCATATTCAATGATTTATTCATTGCAAATACCTTTTTTTATTTTTATTTTTTAAAATTTATTATTAATTTCAATGAACATTTACAGACTTTGGGTTTCCATTCATTCATTGCTGTACTTTTCTCCCCTCCCAAATTTCTCCTCCCCCAGTACACTACCCTCTTGGAAAAGTAAAAGAAAGATTCTTTCACTGTTATACAAACCCTCCCCCAGATCCACTCCATTGTGCAGCCTTCGCTCTGGACTCCTGTCATGACAAAAATACCTAATCACATATCCTTTTTGAATAGTTTTCTTCAATGCAGTATACATTATTGAACCCATCTTTCTCAGTCTCCCTCCAACCCCGATGTCAGTCCTGTTTTACAACAGTGGCACCATGCAATATTTGTCTTTTTGTGACTGAGATACTTCACTCAGGTTCAAAATCCCTACCTCTAAGAGAGATGCAAATTAAAGCAACTATGAGATATCATCTCACCCCAGTCAGAATAGCAAAATTTAACAGAACAGCAAGCAACAAATACCAGTGAGGTTGTGGAGAAACTGGAATCATTATTCACTGTTGGTGGGAGTGTAAAATGATACAACCACTGTGGAAAGTGGTGTGGCACTTTCTCAAAAAGTTGCAAATAGAGATACCATTTGACCCAGAAATTCCACTACTGGGAATATATCACAAAGAGACCATAACTGACATCCAAGCAGATATATGCACATCCATGTTCATTGCGGCTTTGTTCACAATAGCAAGGAGCTGGAAACAACCTAAGCGTTCATCAACAAATGAATGGATAGAGAAGCTGTGGTATATCCACACAATGGAATACTATGCTGCATTGAAAAACAAGGAACTCATGCAATATTATTCAAAATGGGTGAGCCTGGAGGACAAACTGGTAATTTCAAATCATGCTCTGCTTACAAATAGATGAGATGCCTGGGAAGAGTTCTGCTCATCTGGCATGTAGAATACAATTGATCAACTGCTCTAAGGGAAAATCTTTGCTACTAGTGAATCATTAAAGGACTGGGCAGCAGAGATCAGAATGGTATTAGGGTTCCCTGGTGAGGCTCCATCAGCTAAGAACAGGTGAGGATTGGGGGTGGTGTGCGCTGAGGAGATGAGAACAGTACATAGGACAGAAAATGCAGAGCAGGAAGGATCTATTTATTCCTATTGGGGAGAAAGGGCCAGGAGACATGTCAAACATTCTCATTTTCAAAATAAATTCTTACTTAAAGTTTCAAAATAGAGGACATATTTTAGTCATTCACTGATGCATCAATTTATTCACGAAGAAATAAATAAATTCCTTATTCAGAATCCCAAAGCAAGCTATAATAATGCTTGCTAGTTCAGAATTCACACTCTGATAAAGTGAGGCCGAGAATAAACTTCGACGGGAGATTAAGGGTTTCTGGTGGCTTGTGTGTCATCGGGCTGCTAACCAAAAGGTCGGTGGTTTGAATTCAGCAACTGCTCTACAGGAGAAAGATGGGCAGGATCCTGTTGACAGCAGTGAGCTTTTATGTAGTCAGTGTGTTAAAACTTAGAATCATTAAACTATATAGTAAGGATGATACGGTAGAACACTCATAAACAGGTGCTCAACATTGTCCTCTTACAAAGAAAGAACTCTCGTGGGATCAAAATAATAAAAGCCATTTAAAAGGTTAGGAAATTTAGCTGGTGATGAGTTTACATGCATGGAGAAGGAACAATTTTTAAAAGAGAGTAAAAATTATTGCATAACTTGAAGGGTGCAATCTATGTCACTGAACTGTACGTGTAAAAAACATTGGTCTATATATATTCTGCTGTGTACCTTTTCAAAAAGAACAACAGAAATAACAAATTGTTTTTAAAAGCTGTTGGTGTGAGGATGCTTAAGGGCATTTGAAAAGAGACTTGAAGGAAATGAGCTATGTGGGGGAAGAGCTTTTGAGGCAGAGATTAAAGAGGAGGCGTAAAGGCCTCCAGCAGGGAGCACGCTCAGGGAATTGAGGCAGCGCAAAGCAGCCAGATGGTTGGAGCACCAAGAGTGAAGAGAGTTACATGAATGGCATCCAAGGGGTAAACAAGAGCAAGACTTCATCAGGCCTTATAACCTTGGGAAGGACTTGTCACTTTATTCCAAGGGAGATGAACAGAGGAGTTTGAACAGAGAAGTAATAAGATCTGCCCTGTTTTGACAGGATCACAGTTCGCTGCATGGAGAATAGATAATAAAAGGGCAAAGATGGGAGAGGACATCCCACAATAGTTATTGCAGTGATGCAGATGAGAGACTGGTATCAAGGAAGACGAGACTTCGATTCCAGGTGAGCGTTTCAAGGATCCCTAAGACTACCCTAAGACTCAAGGGTTCCCCGGAAGGACAGGATTCTGAAATCGGTTATCTTCACAGCTGGGATTATTACAGTGAAAGGATGTAGATGAAAATCTGCAAAGGAAAAAGGTTCACAGGGCAGAGTCCAGTCAGATGTAAGCTGCTACTCCCCTAGTGGTGTTGTAAGGACAGGGTTTTATTCTCCAAAAACCAATATGAAACAGCATGTATGAAGTGTTCACGACCAAGAAAGTGCAGCCAAAGCTTGTTGTCCTGTGCTTCTGCTGGAGCCGGTTGCCTTTCTGACCTTCACTGCATAGAATCTAGCTTCTCCAGAGATCAAACTAACTCATGGACTTGAGACTGTCACCATAATTCACATTTTTCACATAAATGGTCTGGCATGAGCCCAGGTCCCTGGGATACCTCAAATATGCTCTTTCCCTCCCTCAAATATACTCTTATCAGTCAGGATATTCGAAGGGCTTAAAGAACTCCCAGGAACCATTGAAAGGCTAGTCTTTATAACGTGTACAGTTTTAGCAGCTCTAGTCTACTGAGTTAACCTTTAACTGCACATGTGGTGGTTGTTGTGAGGTGTCATAGAGTTGAGTATGCCTTCTAGCAACCCTAGGAACAGCTGACCTGAACCCTGCCCTATCCACCATCCTCATCATCGCTAACACATTAGAGACCATTGTTGAAGTCATCATGTCAGTCCTACTCATTGGGGGATTTCCTCTCCTTTGCTGACCCTCCATCTTTCCAAGCTTCATGTCCCCTTCCAAGGAATAGCCTCCCCTGGACACATGTCCAAAGCTTCACCATCTTTACCTCCAAGGAGTACCCTGGCTGAAATTTTTCCAAGGCATATCTGTTTGTTCTTTTGACAGTCCATGGGGTATTCAGTTCTCTTCTTGAGACCACAATTCAAAGGCATCTATCCTTCTTCTATCATTATTAGTCATTGTCCAGCTCTCTGATGTGTAGTAGGTGATTTAGGAAATCATGGCCTGAATCAGGCCCACGTTGGTCTTCAAAATGACATCATTGCTCTTTAGCATTTTGGAGAGATCCCAATGCAATGTCTCTTGATTTCCTGATTGCTGGTATCAAAGGTGTTGATCATTGACCCAAGCAAGATTAAGTCATTGACAGCTTCAATAATCCTTTCTCTATCTATCATAGTGTAGACTGTTGGTCCTCTGATGAGGACCTTTGTTTTCCTGATGTTGAGGTGCAATCCATACTGGAGGCTGTACTCCTTGATCTTCTGCAGCAAGAGCTTTCTATTCTCCTCACTTTTCAGCAAGCAAAATTGTGTCATATGTATAATGCCAATTATTCGTGAGTTTTCCTCCAATCCTGATGCCACATTCTTCTCCATGAACTCCAGCTTCATTAATTACATGCTCAGTATACATATAGAATAAGATATGCATAGAAAGGATACAACCTTGATACACATTCTTCCTGATTTTAAACCATGCACTGTTCCCTTGTTCCGTTCAGACAACAGCTTCTTGGCCTAGGTATAGATTTCATAGGAGCACAATGAAGTGTTCTGGGATTCCTCCTATTCTTCTCAATGTTAGCCATAATTTGTTATGATCCACACAGTCAAGTGTCTTGGCATACTGTACATAAGCCAACAATATTTGCGGGTCATTATTTGTGGATCAGATGTAAGGGAGGAAAGGAGAGGTGTGAAACACAGCTCTGGGTGGAGGAAGCACAAGAATGGGCAAAGCAGACAGACCCAAGGTTCCATCACAAATGCTGTCATTTTATAGGACAATTTAAACTCTCTGGTTCTGTTTCTTCAGTGCAACAGTGAGACAGTGAGAGGATATTATTTTTTTCACTGCCTCCAGCCCCGAAAAGCATAAAATTTTTTGGTCAATATTCTATAAGCTTTTTTGTTTTAATTTTTTTAAATTTTGAAGCATACTTTCACATCATAATGGTTTTATATTCCCTCACTTATACACTTTTTGTTTTATAAACCTAATTATAGTTGATTAATGTAATTAATTAAAATGTCTGATTGACCCCTTATTGCACACTGCATATTGTTCTATTTATTCACTCACTTATTAGTTTACCCTCCTCTCGCTCAACCTTCCCATCCCCAGTAACCATGCCTAAATAGTTTGAAGATGCCTTTGAGCTGTGGTGTTGGAGAAGAGTATTGAATATACCATGGACTGAAATGGTTACAGCACAAATAGAGCCTTAGCAAGACGGACACCAGGGAGATGCTATCCCAGAGCCCAGCCCCTCTGGAGGTCCCACTTGTGTTTCTATTGCTTCTGAGGAAGAAACTGCAGAGAAGGAGTGTGGCAAGTCTCCTGTTCTCATCCTGACATAAACTAAACCTTTTATAAAAAATTGCTTAGAAGATTAGAGGATAGGAACTAATAACATTTCTTTAAGTTTCTGGAGAAAATAGGAGACTTTGTGTTAGGGAATAAAATCTCGGACTGGAGAATAATAGGCCACATTTGAAAAAGCAGCCAAAGGAATAGGCTACAGAGATGGAAACCTGAAAGGAGATGACACTCCATTAACACTCAAAAATTCCTTGAAAACATGTGTCCATGTTTTATATGTGGGTCCAAAAGGGGGAAGGTTGCAAAGAGGAGAAAGGTAGAAATAATTAGGATAGCAGGATTTAGTGGGCAGAGAGGAGGGTGGAAGAATAGGAAAGATTCAAAGGGGACTCAAAAAGCTGCGGTAATGATAGGCATAGGTCAATAGTAATTAATTATGTAAAATACAATGTATACAAATGATAGTTTGAAATACAAGGTATATAAATTATTGTATACAAATACATTTTTAAAACCACATGTCATATGGAAAAAGCATATGATTCATTCTGCAGGACTCATCATGAGTAAGGGGAAAACACTTCAAAACGTACCTCTTATGGAAATACAAGTGAGAGGCAGCAGCTTTGCAATTATTTTTATTGTTTGCATTAATCTAGCATTGCACATTCACAATAGCTCAAGTATGCAAGTAGAAAGGAGAGAGTATGTCCTTACTGTCTTCAAAAATGAATGTCCTCACTTTCTTCCCTCTACTTCCCAAGACACACACATGCACACATGAGCACACCCCTATTCTGCATTTGTCTCGTCTCTTGACCCCATAACTCATTGTGGTCCTCTCAGTCCTCACCCATGGCAAGCCCAAGCGTTACAGAGGAGAACTGCTCCAGGGCTGGGGAAGCAGATCACTAGGTCTTTCTTTCCCAGCACTGCTGGGTGGGGGTGAACTGTCATCAGCACAAATCATGTACCCACCCAAATGGCACAAAAACTCCTCTCATGAACCAAAAATTTGAAAAAATCGTTGCTGTCAATTCAGAGCTGCCTCATAGCTGATCCTTGGAGTTTCTGCAGGTTCTAAATCATATGGGAGGAGAATGCCATCTTTCTTCTCGGGAGGTACTGGTAAATTCAAGCTGTGAGAGAGGCACCACCACGGGGTTAGCAACCCTAAGGATTCATATGTGTTGAATGAATGAATTAATTACTGCTCTCCTCTCCTTCCCAGTAAGGGGAGCTCTGGTGACCTAGTGGCAAGAAGCTGTGCTGCAATCCCAGAGGAACACAGTTCAAGGTCACCAGCTGCACCTCGGGAGATGGATGGACAATCTCCTCTTATGTGACTAACTGCCTCCAAAAACTCACCGGAGGGTCAGCTATGAATTGTGTCCAACTAGATGGTATACAACATCAGCTTCCCATTAAAGCTAGATGATACCTTAAGAATTCTTTCCAGGGGAGGATGGTAGAGAAAACAGTGCAACAATGAATGAATGAAAACCCAAAATCTCTGTAAATGTTCATTAAAGCTAATAAAATTTAATAATAATTTTTTTTTAAAAAAAGAATTCTTTCCAACACAGCATTCTAAGGCATTCAGGCCAAACAGGTAGAGGAAGCACACTAAAATCTACTTTTTGGCCTTTTACCCTTACATCATGGTGAAGTGAGGGCATGAGTAGTATCTGAAAATATACATAGAATCCCGGTTAATTTGAGATCCACCATGATACAAGGTTCCTTTTAAAGGGGTTGCTTTCAGCATGAAGCTTCACATATTTTTAAATATTGCATTCTGTTCGAAAAGCAGAGCCTATGAAACAGATTCTCTCCTAACTCACTATTTACCAGTGAGTGCTACTTCCCAGTTTTAATAATGGTATGTTTCTTTACTGATGGTGTCTGAAATATATTTCAAAACATCCATTTCAGTAATACATCGGTAAATATCACAATACCCCAATCTTTTTCTTTCCTGGCAACCTAGATGATCACATATACCCAAAATTTAACAATTACTTGGGTCACAGTTGACTTACTTTGACTAAAAGACTTAACTGTATGTCATTAAAAACCTGTAACTGCTTATCCTTCTATTTCTACAATAATGGTCTTATGCAGTATTTGTCCTTATGAGATTGAGCTAGTTCACACAGCATAATGCAGTCTCTCCCAAGTTATGTAGTACTTTTGAAATTTGTGCATTTATGGGGAGCCAAGAGGGGAAGGGGTGAGATCAGAGAAGTGAAGATGGGTAGGGGCAAAACGACAGGGTTGTACGATTTGATGGGTGGAGGGAGGAGGTGAGGGAAATGGGAGGGATCTGGCAGGGATCTGAAAAGACAGGGTAATGATAGGCATAGTCTAAGGGTGATTAATTTTATTAAATATAATTAATTGGAATGATTGTATGAAACACAATGTGAATAAAGAATACTGTGAAACACACCACGTAAGAACTTTGTAAGCAAACCATTATAAAATTTTTAAAAAAATTTTTTTAAAACCCTGTAACTATAATTTTTCTACCCTCTTATTACTTGCCACATGAGTCATAAAATCATGATGATGTGTTTGGCTTCTACTCTCTGTTGTGGTTTGGGTGAAAGTTTACAGAGAGATTCATTTTCCATTCACAAACGTATACATGTTTTGTTTCAGAAAGCTGGTTGCAATTTCTTCACTGAAAACTTTACATCTATACCTAATAAGTAACATCATAAAGATAAAGAACCATCAACAACCTACACAAACACAATAGCAATGGCTTAAGCTATACCAAGAAAAACTTCACATAAACTCAAGAAAGCTGAAGGCAGCTTCAAACATTGTGGAGGGGGAAAAAACCAAAATAAGCCTTCTCCTAAAAAAACAAATTCTGGAGTGTTCATTGCAAACTCAATGAACACCTCAGAGACATAGAGGCAGAAAAATAACTGACATGGATTCTATAGAAGAAGGTACAAGGAATGGAAGGTGTAAATAAAGTTAATATCCTAGAGATAGGAAGCCAGAAGACATATATTCACGTGGAAGAACATGAACAACTACTAAAGAAATTGCAAAAGATAGAAGAGTTAATTGATACTATAGATTAAAAGGTTTAAGAAATAAAAACAATAACACAAGACAGAGAGTGAATAGACAATACAGTATTGGAATTAACAGAAAAGCATGAAAGCACAATCCCTAACATCAAGACAAAAATGGAAGAAATTTTCTACATGCTAGAGGGACAAAAATAGAAAACAGAAGAGATGAAACAGAAAGCCAGTGAGTTAGAAGACAAGAACCTCAATGGACACATACTAGAAAGCAGGAGAGAGATGGGAAGAATATGAAGAAAACATTAGAATCATGTGGAATGACATCAAAAGAAGCAAATATCCATATTTTTTGGAATCCGAGAACATGAGGGTATCAGGGAAAGCACTGAGAAAATTGTGGAAGACGTACTAGAAAAAAACCTTCCCAGGCATTTAAGCCAGTGATTTTGAGCATTTCTACATGTCTATTGGCCATCCAAATGTCTTCCTCTGTGAAACTTCTTTCCATGTCTTTTGCCCATTTGGTAATTGGGTTACGAGTCTTTTTCTTGTGGATGCCCACTAGGATTCTGTAAACTTTTTTATGAGATCCTTATCTGAGATGGTATTGCCAAATGCTTTGCCCAGTCACTATGTTTTATTTTCCCAGGCATTGTGAAGAACGAGAAAATTCACATTCACGATGCTCAGTGAACCTCAAACAGCCTACGACTCAAAAGAAAAACATCAAGACATATCAGAGTCAAGTCCTCCCAAATCCAAGATAAGGATACAGACTAAAGGCCACGTCAGAAAACAGTCACCCAAAAAGGAAAACCAATTAAATTAAGTTCTGATTTCTCAGCAGAAACTATGCAAACAAGAAGACAACGTTGTTATTGTTATTGTTAGGTGCCACTGTGTTGAGTAGGACCCACAGTGACCCTATGAACAACAGTTCTGAACCCTGTTCTATCCTGTGCCATCCTCACACTTCCTAACATGTTAGAGTCCATTGTAGTAGTCACTGTGTCAATCCATCTAGTTGAAGGTCTTCCTGTCTTTCACCAACTCTGTACCTTTCCAAGCAATAGTTTCTCTTAGTAGCATACCCAAAGTATGTGATATATAGCTCTATCATCTTTGCCTCCAATTAGCACTCTGGCTGCGCCTTCTTAAAGACATATTTGTCTCTTCTTTTGGCAGTACATGGGATGCTCAGTATTCTCCAACATGACAGCTAAGGTGTCCGTTCTTCTTCTGTTATATACAAAATGTTGAAAGAAAACAACTGCCAGCTGAAGATCCTGTACACACCAACATTGTCCATCAAATATGAAGAAGAAATTAGGTCATTTCCAGAAAAACAGGAACTACAGGCATTTGTGAAAATAAGACTTACTTTATGAGACGTTCCAAGCTAAGTCCTTCACACAGAGACACCAAAGAAAAGTGGATGGGCCATAGTAAGCAGAAACAACAGAAAAAGAAACACAGTAAAATGGCAGCGATAATTAGGTCTGTCAATAACCACACTCAATGTGAATGGACTAAATGCACCAAATAAGAGAAAAAGAGCAGTAGAATAGGTAAAAAAAAAAAAATCACAGTTCATTAATATGCTGCCTCCAAGAGACACATCTAAGAAATGAGGAAACAGATTAAAAATCAAAGACTAGTAAAAATATACCAAACAAACAGCACCCACAAAAAAAAAATACAAAACCCAGGAGTGGTAATACTAATCTCAGAAAAAATAGACTTCAGGATACTTGGAAGACTTTTTATGTTGTGCATTAGGACCACTAAAGTTCTTCCAAGCTTTTCTTGAATGAAGTTTATAGTCCTTGGTTTTAGTCCTAAGTCCATGATCCACCTTGAGTTGGTTTTTGTATATGGAGTGAGGTGTGGATCTTGTTTTAGTCTTCTGCATACAGCTTTCCAATTTTGCCAGCACC
>NW_006399840.1:2592539-2593602 GCF_000299155.1 Elephantulus edwardii | reverse complement strand
TGTATATTGTATTGAAACAGATGAGGGAAAGAACAGATTAGAAGTGATATATGATTGAGTATTATGGTTAGCACAGGAAACCAGAATTAAGGTTGTATAGTGAAGTGCACTCGGGATGGGGCGTGGGGGGAAGGGACGGGAATTGTATAATAATGAAGGAATTTTTTTCCTCTCTCTCTCTTCGGAGGGGGAAGTGAGCTGGTGGGGAGGGGTGGGAAGGGAGAAAATTGCAGCAATGAATAAATGGAAATCCAAAACCTCTCTAAAAATAAAAAATTATTTAAAAATGTATTGTACACTAATGGAGGGGTGTAGGGTGTTAATAATAGGTTGCAACAGTTTGATGGGTAGTTGAGGTGAAGGAAATCGGAAGGATCTTTTGTGAAAAACAACATATTCAAACTTTGTAAATAAATCTGAGTAATATAAAAAAATAAAAAATAATTTAAAAAAAATAGACTTCAGGATGAAACAACCATAAAAGATAAGAAGGGCACTAACCAATGACTAAAAGCACAATAGACCAAGAAAATATAACCTTGATCAACATCTACACATCAAAGGAAAGATCTGCAAAATACATAAAATAAAGTTTGATAGACTTGAAGAAAGAAATAGATAGCACAACAATAGTGGTCAGAGACTTTAACACACCACTCTCAACAAAACTTAGGTCAACTCAAAAGAACAAGCATGTAGAAGACCTAAACTTTATAATCAGTCTTGAAGATGTATTCAGGGTATTTATTTTCTTCTCAAGTGCACATGGTACATTCTCCACAGCTGACCACATATTAGGACACAAAGCAAGCTTCAGCAAATTAAAAATCTTCGAAATAATGCAAAGTATCTTCTCAAACCAGAATCACAGCTCAAAGGCATCAATTCTCATTCTATCCTTTCTAGTCATTGTCCAATTGTCTGATGCTTAACAACTGGTTGCAAAGACCATGGCCTGTATCAGATGCACCTTAGTCTCCAGAGTGACATCACTGCTCTTCAGCACTTTGGAGAGATCCCTAACAGCAGACTTTCCCATCACAATATGTCTTTTAATTTCCTG
>NW_006399840.1:2587175-2592241 GCF_000299155.1 Elephantulus edwardii | reverse complement strand
GCCTCCCAGATAATCTGTTCTGCATATAGGTTTAAGAGGTATGGAAATAGGACACATCCCTGACGTACGCCCTTCCCAATTTTGAACCATGCAGTGTTTCCTTTCTCTGTTCTGACCACTGTCTCCTGGTCCAAGTATAGGTTTCACATTAGCACAATCAAGTGTTCTGGGATTCCCAGTCTTCTCAGAGTCAGCTGCAGTTTGTTATGATCCACACAATCAAACACCTTTGCATAATCAATGAAACATAGATAGACATTCCTCTGGCATTACCTGCTTTGAGCTGTGGTGCTGGAGAAGAGTATTGAGTGTACCATGGACTGCTAAGAAAACAAGCAAATTCATCCTGGAGAGGGTTAAACCAGGCTCCTCCTTGGAGGCAAGGGTTCTGAGGCTTCGTTTGACGTACTTTGGACATGTTGCAAGGAGGGACCAGTCCTTAGAGAGGGACATCATGCTTGGGAGGGTAGAGGGACAGTGCAAGAGGGGAAGGCCCTCTGGGAGGTAGATTGATTCAGTGACTGGGGCAATCAGGATGAGTGTGTCGAAGACAATGAGATTGGCACAGGACACATGAGGGTTTAGGGCTGTTGTACATACAGCAGCTATGAGGTGCAAGAGACTTGACAGCACATAACAACAACATCTTCTCAGACACAAATCCATAAAACTAGAATCTAACAAAGCGTAAATCTTACAAAATTACCCATGTGGAAACTAAATAACATCCTGCTGTAACACAATTGTGTTATAGAAGAAACAAAAAATGAAATTAAATAGTTCCTGGAAGCAAATGAAAATAAAAATACATATGTCAAAAGCTCTGGGATACAGCTAAGGCAGTCCACAGTAGGTAGTTCATAGTAATAGGCTATGGACATAAAAAAGGAAGAAAGAATCAAAATTAATAACTTAACACATTAATCAAATAGAAAAAAGAGCAACAATTTAACCTCACACCCTCTAGAAGAAAGAAAATGCTATAATAATCCATGAGATGGAAAACAGAAAAAATAAGTGAAACTATCAACAAGACCAGAAGCTGTTCTTTGTTTTTTGCTGTTTCTAATTTTTTTTAACTTATTTTAATGAAAGCTTACTGAAAAGTTGAATTTTCATTCATTCATTGTTGCATAATTTCCTCCCTCTTCCCACTTTGCTATGCACCTCCTCTTCTGGTTCTTTGAAAGGGTCAATAAAACAAACAACTGACAAACTTAACAAAAGAAAAGGAAGAAAAGATATAAATAACTCGAATAAGAAATTACAGAGGTAACATCACAACAAAACCAGGTGAAATTAAATCAATACTATTGGAATACTATCTAAAGCTATATTCTACTAAATTTTAAAATCTATAGGAAATGGTCAAATTCCTTGTAACTCACACTGTATTCATATTGATACAGTCGTAGAACACGTGAACAGACCCATTATGATAAAAGAAGAAATTGAGCGGGTCATTAAAGACTCCTCCACAAAAAAATATTCTGGACAGATGGCTTCACAACTGAATTCTACCAAACATTCAGAAAAGGTGTATCATTTGTTCTATATAAATAATTTTTAAAAATAGAAAAAGAAGGATCTCTCCCAGAGTCATTCTATGAAGTAAGCATAACCTTAATACCAAAACCAGGAAAAGACATCACCAAAAAAGAAAACTACAGACAATCTCGCTCGTGAATACAGGTGTAAAAATCCTTAACAAACTCTTGGCAAATAGAGTTCAAAAAAATAATTCATGATGACCAAGTGGTATTCATAACAGGTATACAAGGATGGTTCAACATAAGAAAAGCAATCAATGTAATGCATCATACTACCAAAAGCAAAGAACAAGAACCATATGATCCTGTCCATTGATTCAAAAAAGGCCTTTGACAAAATCCTACACCCCTTCTTAATTAAAATACTTGGCAAAATAGGAATAGAAGGGGATTTCCTTAACATTATGAGAAGTATTTATGCAAAACGGAGAGCATTATGTTAAGCAAACTAACTCAGTTTCGTAAGGACAAATCCTATATATTATATAAAAATATCCTGCAGTATTATAAAAATAGAAGGATAACAAATAAGATGTATACAAAAGTCCAACGGGGAAGGGCAGAGGGCAGGAAGTATGAGGGGGTATCTCAGGATTGCAGAGTTTGGTGAGTAGAGGAAGGGGGTAAAGGAATTAGGAAAGAGCCAGTAGGGATCTGAAAAGGTGGAGTAATGGTTGGCAATCATGTGAAACACAATGTGAGTAGAGAAATGTGTGAAACAGTGTATGTAAACAAAACACAATGTATATGAATTTTGTATGTAAACCGATATCAAAGAGATGGTTTTTCTTTTTTTTTTTATGCTGTTAGTGATTATCATTGAGTGTAGGTTCTGTTGCTTTTCAGCATTTCTTTAAAAAGTGTCTTCATTTTTCAAATGATCTGGAATGAATACAGATTGCTTTAAATCAAAGATTTGCTTAAAAAAAATTAAACCAAGCAAACTAGTATTAGAGATTCAGAGATTTTCATTATCCCAGGCTATACCCCAAGTGACTATAGCCCTGACTCTGTCACTTATACTTTCTAAAGCATTTTGGTTATCTAAGACTGTCCTTAGATAAACTAATTTTAAATTCTGATGAGAAGAAAGTGATAGTAATTCTTAAAACAACTCTCCTTGACGTTGAGGAAGATAGTTTGGTCCCTCAGGGTTTGGGCACATTCTATGCTAGATTCATCAATGGAAACACAGCCAGAGTGTGGGCTGTGCTTGGGGACCCTATTCCAATGCTTCAGGGCTACCTCTGGCCCAAGAGAAAGGACAAATCATTCCAGAAGGCCCTAGAATCCAGGCATCCCGACACACATGAAATCTGTTCTCATGTCCAAGTCACTAGAGAGCCAAGAAGAGTCCATGAGACGGTCAAATAGCCAGGATTGGCACCAGCAGTGGGGTCACACAATAGAGACTTGGTTTTAGTAGTTGCTTAAGAGAAATGTCATTATCCGTCTGTGAGTTAAAACAGTAGACTACAAAGAGTGCTGGCTCCTCCTGTTCCTAAGAGAGCCTGTGGGTTTCTGGAAACCTGAGGCAGTGTGGCTCTATCCTGTACCCTCTTTAAAACTTTACATGAAACTTCTTGAGATTCTCAAAATATTAGGCACTCGCCTTCTTGCTGCTGAGTTACCATTTCACTTCTTGATGGTTTGATGACGACGCTTGTGTGGCAGTAACCTCGGAATGAGAGGAAAGGCAGAAAATAAGAATAATAAAAACATCCCTGGCTTTTTTTTTCTTTAAAAAAAAAGTCTTTTTATACTTTTTCAAGTTTTGTTTTTCATTCACAGTTTCTTTCATATGATCATTCCTACACTTTGTGTCTTATAAAATTAATCACCATTGATCTATGTCCACTATTACCCTGTCTTTGCAGATCCACATCGGATCTTTGCTGGAGTTTGTACAGAAAAAAATTCCTGAGTAGAGTGCCCCCATATTAGGAGAACATTCCCCCCCTTGTTGTTGTGTGTTGTTGTGTGACATCAAGTCACTTGCAACACATAGCAAACCTATGTACAAAAGCTCTGAATCCTGCTCTCTTTTGAGACAATTTCATTATCTCCAACACACCTATTTCCATTACCTCAGTCATTAAGTCAGTCTATCTCATCCAAGGTTTTCCTATCTTGTGCTGTCCCTCAACGCTTCCAAGCATGATGTCCTTCTCCAGGGATTGTACCCTCCTGGCAATATATCCAAAGAAATGTGAGACAGAGCTTCAAAATGCTTGCCTCCAAGGATCAGCCTGGTTTCACCATCTCTAGGATAGACCTCTTTGTTCTCTTAGTAGTCCATGGTATGTTCAACACTCTTCTTCAGCACCACAACTCAAAGGCATCAGTTCTTCTATCATCCTAATCATAGTCCAGCTCTCCAATGCATAGCAAATAATTGTGAAGATCAGGGCTTGGATCAGGCACACCTTAGGCTCTAGACTGACATTGTTGCTCTTCAGTAGATTTTCCCAATACAATTTGTTTTCTGATTTCCTGTCTGTTAATACCAAGAGTGTTGATTGTAGAACCAAGCAAGCTGAAATTGTTAACAATCTCAATCTCTTCACCATCCATCATGATGCTACCATTTGGCCTAGTGGTAAGAATCTTTGTTTTCTTGGTGCTGAGCTTCAATCCATATTGAAGACTACAATCCTTGACCTTCTGCAGCAAATGCTTCAGGTCCTCCTCAGTTTCAGCAAACAAGGTTGTGTTATATGCATAGTACAGGTTGTTGATGAGTCTTCCTCCAATTCTGATGCCACATTCCTTCTCATTAACTCCAGACTCCTGGATCATCTGTTCCACATATAGATTAAAAAGGTGTGGAGATAGAATGCATCCCTGACATACACCTTTCCTGATCTTGAACCATGCAATGTTTCCTTTCTCTTTTCTGATGACTGCCTCCTGATCCAAGTATAGGTTTTGAATGAGCACAATCAAATGTTCTTTGACTCCCATTGTTCTCAAGGTTGGCCACAATTTGTTGGGATCCACACAGGTAAATTCCTTTGCATAGTCAATGAAACACAGATAGACATTCCTCAGGTACTCTCCGCTTTCAGTTAAAATCTAACATTGGCTATAATATTCCTAGTCCCATGACCTCTTCTAAACCATGTCTGCACATCTGGCAGTTCTCTATTGATGTACTGTTCCAGTCATTTCTTCAGCAGAATCTTGCTTGCATGTAATATTAATGATATTGTTCGATAATTTCCACACTCTGTTGGGTCACCTTTCTTTGGAATGGGAACAAATATGGATCTCTTCCTGTCAGCTGGCCAGGTGGCTGTCCTCCAGATTTCTTGGCACAAGTTGGTGAGTGCATCCAGGGCAGCATCTGTTTGTTTAAATATGTCAATTGGTATGCCATCAATTCCTGGGACCTTGTTTTTTTTTTTGCCAGTTCCTTCAGAGGAATTTGAACTTCTTCCTTCATCACCACAGGCTCTTGTTCATACGTTGTTTCATTAAATTCTTCTGTGTCAGCCAATTTGTTTGGTATAGTGA
>NW_006399840.1:2581159-2586315 GCF_000299155.1 Elephantulus edwardii | reverse complement strand
TGGGATTCCATGCACCACAGCTAAGAAGGCTCAGTGCATGGTGCTTGCATTTGCCACAGCAATGGCCTCCTGAATTTCTCGTATCACCAGGATCCGGGTTAGCATTTGCCCCATCTGCTCTCTGCTGATAGGTTGGACCGAGTACCAGATGGGGCTGTTGGGTGCCACTACTGGTTCAGGAGTCAGGTAAAAGGTATCATTACGGCCTTTCACACTCTGGGGGCTGAAAAACACATTTATAAGAACTAAGTAACACAGCTACATATTCAACCCTCCCTGACAGAAACGATCTAGAGAAGTTGTGAAGGTAGCAATAGAGGCTATGAAATAGCTTATTGGACTACATGTTCTTAATAAAGGTATTTGCACTGAATAAGTCATTGGTACAGAATTCTATCATTCTGTCTCCACACTCATTTCTGTCACCAAGTCCAAGTTTCTCGACTACTGATCTTTCTTCCCTGTTCCCATCTTTTGCATTCTAGTAACCCATTATTACTAATATTTCAGTTATATATTGATTGATTTCTAGTTTCAACAGTTGGTAGAATTTATCTATTTCCTCCTCTTTGGCTTTGGTTGTTGGTGGATAAATTTGAATCATAATGGTGTTAGCTGGGTGTATATGGATTATAATCCTATATATGTACATGGATTATTATTATTATTATTATGTATATGGATTATTGTTCTGCCTCTCACAACAGTATATTTCAAGATTAATCTAAAAATAAATGATCTTTTAAACTATGAATATGACCCCATTTTTCTTCACTTTTTTATTTCCATAACATAGCATAGTAGATAATATGACTGTCTGATTCAAAAGATCCCTTTCTAACCAATTTCATTTTGTCAGTGTCTAGTATGCCAATATTTATGTGCTCCATTTCTTCTTGAAAAATCTCCAATTTTTCTACATTCATACTTCTCACATTCCATGTTCCAATCAGTACTTTCTGTTTGCAACTGTTTCTCCTTTGTGATTTCCAAGAGGAGGGCTCAGCCTCCAGTGCCTATCTGCTAGTGTAATCTAAGTGTGCTCTACTGTACATTAAGGTTTACAAAGGCCTATTATTTCAGAAGTGGATAGTCAATCCTTCTCTATAGTCTGTCATAATTTGAGTGCTCATCTTTAGAGCAATATTTGTTGGACAATCATTTTATCCATAAGAGCTCTTTAGAGTATGCAGGTAACAGATCAGATATTGGTCCCTGGACCCACCCCCTTAGGTGTATGTGTTGTGTTGTCAAGGTCACCTCACCCTGTTGGCATCCAGCTAAGTTCCCTTTCCTTGCCCCTCAGGCATTTCCCATCTCCTGCACTCAGCCAACTCTGGTTTGATGGCTCAGGGCTCAGACTACCTCTGTCCTCCCATTTCCTCTCCACTCACTGTGATACTAGTGTTCCTGGTGCAGGTGTGGAGAACTCCATGCAGCAAAGTCCCACTGTGAGGCCTAGAGATTGCCCTGCAGCATGGAGTTTGCCACCCCTGGCCCAGGAGCACAAATTTCACAGCATCACAATTACAGGAAAATTCATCAACAACTTGTGCTATGCAGATGACACAACCTTGTTTGCTAAAAATGAAGATTTAAAACACGTACTGAAGAAAATCAAAGATTACGGTCTTCAATATAGATTACATCTGAACATAAAAAAAAAACAACAAAATCTTCATCACTGGGTCAATAGGCAGCATCATAATCAACAGATAAAAGATCAAAGTAATCAATTATTTCATTTTACATGGATCCACAATTCCCTACCCATGGTAGCAGCAGTTAAGAAATCAATAGATCCCAGAGGCACATGGTTCGAATCCATCAGATGCTGTGCTGGGAATAAAGAGGGGCAATCTCATCCTGTACCAGTCAGATCCGATTTGACAGTACACATGAAAAAATAAATAAATAAATTAAAAAATAGAAGAAATAGAAATCAATAGATGTGATACTTTGGGCAAATTTGCTCTAGGATTTCTCCAAGGTCTGAAAGAGCAAGGATATCAGCTTAAAGACTAAGATGTGTCTGATCCAATCCATAGTATTTGCAGTTGCTTCCTATGTATGTGAAGGTTGAACAAGAAATAAGAGAGATCACTGCTTGCTTCGGCAGCACATGTACTAAAATTGGAACAATACAGAGAAGATTAGCATGGCCCCTGCACAAGTATGACATGCAAATTCGTGAAGTGTTCCATATTTTATAAGGATCCAAGGGGGGTGGGGGGCTGGAAGCAGATGGATGAAGATGTGCAATGGGAAGGGGATTAATCACGGGGTTGTACAATTTGATGGGGGTGGTAAGGAAAATGGGAAGAATCTGTCCTCTAAAACAATGTATATGAATTTTATAAATAAACTAGCATTAAAAAAAAAAGAAATAAGAAAAATCAAAGACGAACCAATGCCTTTGAATTGCCGTGTTAGAGAAGAGTTCTGAATGTCCCATGAACATAATCAGGAACACATCTGTATTGCAGGAAGTACAGAGTACTGCTTGGAGGCAAGGAGGTAAAACTTCCTCTCACATACTTTAGGCATCTTCTCAGGAGGCGCCAGTACTTGGGAAAAGGACATAATGCTTGGAAAAAGAGAATGAAAGAGAACAAGACCCTGAATAAGCTGCAGTGACACTGTGACTCCAACAACGAGCTTGAGTGTGACAGAGATCATGAGGATGGCACAGGATTGGGCAAAGATTTGGTCTGCTGTTCGTCGTTCACTGGATGGCATCTAACAACAGCAGCAGCAGCAACAGAATTATAATCACCTAAGAAAAACATAATGTCCAAGAAAATCTTAAGAATCTGATATCTTGAATCATTTAAAATATTAGTTTCTTAAACCTTTTTTCCCCCTTTGAAAAAAAAAAACCCAACAAACTAGCTAAGTCTCCTGGCACATATGAGAATGTTTGATTTAGACATAACATCTCAAAAAGCTTTGATTTCCCATCACCTACTCTTTTCCAAAATGCCAAATTATGGGCATCTGATCCTCACAAAGTGAGACATCCACATCTAAAAATGCCTTTATAATGGGGCTGAGGAGGGGGGAAAGCAAGGGTGATTTTTTTCCCCCAATATGTTTGTCATTATTATAGGTTATATATACAGAAGGAAAGTTAATTAAGCTTTTTAAAAAAATCCATCACACATCAATGGCTGCATTTTAATGAGTACAAAAAGTTGAGGTGTTTACTACCAATTAAAGTGGTTTTTAAATAAGCATTAATTAACACAGAAATTCAGAAGAAAGTTATACCTTGTCAAAGAAAGGCCAGTGCAGGCTGTGCCCACTTCTGCTCCCATTCATATTCAGATAGTAATTACCACCAACCCTATATTTTCCATAATAATGAGGAGATGCTGTCATGTCTATCAAACAACAACACACATGCAAAAGTGGAGGAATGAGGAATTCTCAACCTGAAGTAAACTTTTCAAATTTTTTTTTCTTTCTGGGTTTTCCCCCTCTTTTCTGTCAGAGCATTCAAAGAGGAGACAGGCCTAATTTTAATGGCAAGTTTCTCTCTGTCGCTTTGGTGGAGAGTGCTGTGAGAGTACTCACAGGCTGCTTGGTCAAGTCTGCACCAGCACACTGGAACAATTACCTAAGGGTGATTTAAGAGGCCCTGCAATGCCTCCTTTACTTCTTAGTAACAATGTCAATTTACATAATCCTACTCCCTCCAACCTGAATTCCTTTCAGAAAATGATTGTCTATCATAAAGCAAAAAGGAGAAGACATAAAATGTTTAAAACCTACAACCTAACTTGACACAGTCTGATGCTAGTTAGTCAAAGCCTGCACTATTAGTAGTAGATTGCCAGACCTTTAATCTAAGGCACCTCTGAGAAGTATTAAACATCTAGTCAGTTAGCTAACAACTGAGAGCTTTAACCATTGCGCCACTCAGGGACTCCATAGCAGATTATACTTTATAATCACACACTTTTTTCCTCAAAAAATGAGTCTCTAGTTCAACCATTTCACTAATTCACTTTAGCGTTTCTCCTCTCAAGATCGATTGAAACTTGCAAAGATTGACATCAACAGAAAGTTAGCATTGCTTAATATAGGTTTTCAATGACAGAAAACCAGATGAGTTATGGATGACATCAAAGATAACATCCAGGAAGGGAGCAAAAGATCTTTGAAGGCAAAAGAAGATGAAAATACCAAAATGGGTGTCAGAAAACACTCTAAAAATTGCACTACAGTGTCAACAACCAAAGAGCAGAAATGCTAATGAGAAAGAACTCACCAGAAGATTTCAAAAGGCACCTCAACATGACAAAGCAAAATACTATAATTGGATGTGCAAAGAGAATAACTGAATTGGCATTTTTAAAGTTGAAAGAACTGAAAAACAAATCAAGTCTTGAGTTGCAATACTGAGAGATGCAATGGGCAAATCATTTGAGAAGCTGAACTCTGAAGAAAAATGTGGGTTCAACCTCAGAGGAAGAGTCACCAACAACTTGTGTTATGCAGATGACACAATCTTGTTCGCTGAAAATAAGGACTTGAAATGCTTACTGCAGAAGATCTAAGACTTCAGTATGGATTACATTTCAACATTAACAGGACAAAACCCCTCACTATTGGACAAATGGACAACACCATGAATGATAGGGGAAAGATTGAAATTGTCAACAATTTCTTACTTAGAACCACAATAAATACCCATGGTACCAGCTATCAGATCAGGAGAAGTATTGGATTGAGAACATCTGCTGTCAGGGACCTCTCCAAACTACTAAAGAGCAATGATGTCAGTTTGAAGACTAAGGTGCACTTAATTAAAGACATGATCTTTCTAATCACTTGCTATGTATCTGAAAGCTGAACAGTAAATAAGGATGACAGAAGACTTTATGCCTTTGACGTGTGATGGTGGGGAAGAACACTGAATATCCCATGCACTGCCCAGAGAACAAACAGGTATGTCTTTGAAAAATGCATCCAGAGTTCTCCTTAGAGGCAAGAATGGCGACACTTTGTCTCACATACCTTGGTCACGCTAATGTTATGTTACACTGCGTACCATCAAGTCAGAACTGACCAGTAACTGACCCGCCATAGGGGTTTTTTTTTTTTTAATTTTTTTTCTTTTGCCATTCTTTTTTATTATTATTAATTTTAAC
>NW_006399840.1:2564334-2580716 GCF_000299155.1 Elephantulus edwardii | reverse complement strand
TCTTTCACTTAATGATGTAACTTGAGACCTGTAAGATCTAGAACATATCTGCTCTAGATAAACACCTGGCCCTCTGTATGACAGTCAACGTTTCAGTTCATTGGTGAAGAGAGTCACTGTGGCCTCTGAAGGACAACAGGGGGCTACAAACAAAGTTTTAAAACCAGTATAGACCCGCCTTTGAAACAAAGATTTTTCCAATGGGTAGTTGCATGCCAATGGGTTTTTAAATGCAGTGAATTGCAAAGGAGGAGATCGCTCCTCTTTCTCCCGCAGAGCGGCTGTTGTATTTGAACCACATGCCTTTGTGTTGGCTGCACAGATTGTTACCACTAGACCACCAGAGCTCCCTTGGGTGTATTGCTAGGAGGGACTATCCCTCGAAAGGGGACACCATTCCTGGAGAGATGCAATGTCAAAAAAATAAGACCTTCAAGAAGATGGAGGTACACAGCAGGAGCAACAATTGCTTCAAGGGTGTCAGAGGTGGTGAGGATGGCACAAGATAGGACAGGGTTCAGATCTGTTGTTTATAGAATCTCTCTGAGTTGTACTTGACTTGACAGCACCTAGCAACAAATACAAGTTTTCAAATCGTTTCAGACACTTAAGCAAAAGGGGAAAAGTTCCAGAGGAAGCAAAGGGACAACTTTCAAAGGCAAATAAAGAACAGTGTATCAAAGAAACAGATGCCACATTAGAGGACTATGCAAAAGCCTTTGACTGTGTTGATCACAGCAAATTGTGGCTAACCTTGGGGAAAATGGGAATCCCAGAGCACTTGATTGTGCTTATGTGACCCCTATATTTGGACCAGGAAGCAATCCTCAGAACAGAGCAGGGAAACACCACATGGTTCAAAATCAGGAAGGGAGTGTGTCAGGGATGCTTTCTGTCTCCATTCCTTTTCAATCTATATGCAGAACAGATCATTTGAAAGGCTGGCTTTTAGGAGGAGGAATGTGGCATCAGGACTGGAGAAGACTCATTAACAACCTACGTTATGCAGATGATACTTGCTGAAATTGAGGCAGACCTGAGAGTACTTGTTGCAGAAGGTCAAGGACTGTAGTCTTCAATACAGACTGAAGCTCAACATCAAGAAGACAAAGATTCTCAACACTGGGCCAATTGACAGCACCACGATAGATGGAGAAGAGAATGAGGTTGTTAACAGTGACAGCTTGCTCAGCTCCTCAGTCAACACTCTTGGCACCAGTAGTCAGGAAACCAGAAGATTAATTGCATTGGGGAAATCTGCTGTCAGGGGCTTTTTAAGAGTACTAAGAAGGAACGATGTCAGTCTGTAGACTAAGGTGTACCCAATCCAGTCCATGGTCTTGGCAAGTATTTGCTATGCATCAGAGAGCTGGATAATGACTAAGGATGATATAAGAAGAACTGATGCTTTTGAGTTGTAGTGCTGGATAAAAGTCTCGAAAATACCATGTGCTATCAAGAAAGCAAGTAGGTCTATCTTGGAGAGAGTAAAACAAAATTTCTCCTTGGAGGCTAGGATTTTAAAGATCTGTCTTACATCCTCTGGGCATATAGCGAGGAGGGACCAATCCTAGGGGAGATATATAAGGCTTGGAAGGGTGGAGGGACACTGCAGGAGAGGTAGACTCCAGATGAGATAGATGGATACAGTGACTAGGGCAATGGCGGTAGGTGTTTTGGAATCAACGAGACTGGCTCAGGACAGGGCAGGCTTCAGAGCTATTATACATAGGGTCACAAAGAGTAGCAGGTGACTTGGCGGCACATAACAGCAACAACAACCTTAAGCATATTTTTGACCTATAAATAAACTGGAAAGAAAATCCTAGTGACTCTCAGATGGTATCTGATAGCAATGAAATAATAACTAATTGGAGAGTGCATGCAGATATAAATATAATCTTCCCAGTGTCTCACACATAAAAACACCAACATAAAACTAGTTGCCGATGAGTTCATTCCAATTTATAAAGATTCCACTTCTATCAGAGTATAACTGTGCTTCATAAAGTTGCCAATGGCTGATTTTTTTATGAGATTGCCAGGCCTTTCTTCCAAGGCACTTCTAAGTACATTAGAGTCTCCAACCTTCCAACTAGTAGCTGTGTGTTTAACTGTTTGCAGCACCAAGGAACTTCATCCCACCAAGCAGGACTCTCTCTTCTGAGTAAAAAGTCAATGTGTCCTTGGGGGAGCTCTGGTGGCCTAGTGGCAAGAAGCTGCACTGCAATCCCAGAGGAGCACAGTTCGAATCCACCAGATGGTCTGCCGGGAAAGGAGGGACAATCTCCTCCTGTACCAGTCAGATCTGATTTGACGGTACACGCACACACACAAATAGTAAAATTAAAAAAAAAGTCAATGTGTCCACTTTTTTAATAATACTCATAACCTGAAAGGGACAGGGTTCTCCATCCCAGAGCCTGTGATTTCAAAGAGAAGCTGAAGACTTTAGTTTTGAAAGAGAATATGCTGAACTGGTGTGTTGTTGTTTATATTATGTGCCATTGAGTTGCTTGCAACTCATAGTAACCCTATGTATAATAGCTCTGAACCCTGCTCTATCTTGAGCCAGCCTCATTGTCTCGGACGCACCTACCCCCTTTACCCCAGTCACTGAGTCATTTCATCTCATCCAGGGTCTTATTCTCTTGTGCTGTCTCTCCACCCTCCCAAACATGTTGTTCCTCTACAAAGACTCGTCTTCTCTTGCAACATGCCCCAAATATGTCAGATGGGCGTCAAAATCCTTGCCTCTAAGGAGCAGCCTCGTTTCATCCTCTCCAGGACAAACCTGTTTGTTTTCCTAGCAGTCCATGGTATATTCAATACTCTTCTCCAGCACCACAGCTCAAAGGCATCGATTCTTCTCTAATACTTAGTCATTGTCCAGCTTTCTGACATATAGCAAGTAGTTGTGAAGACCACGGCCTGGATCAGGTGCACCTTAGTCTCCAGACTGACATCATTGCTCTTCAGTACCCTGGAAAGGTCCCTGACAGCAGATTTTCCTAGTGCAATTCATCTTTTTACTTCCAGGCTGCTGGTACCAAGAATGATCATTGTGGAGCCAAGCAAACTGAAGCTGTTAACAAATCCCAATCTCTTCACCATCTATCATGATGCTGCCAAGTGGCTTAGTGGTGAGAAGCTTTGTTCTCTTGATGTTGAGCTTCAATTCATATTGAAGGCTGCGGTCCTTGACCTACTGCAGCAAATACATCCTCCTCAGTTTCGGCGAGTAAAGTTGTGTTGTTGATGAGTCTTCCTCTAATCTTGATGGCACAGTCCTCCTCACAGACCCAGCTTCCTGCATGATTTGTTCTGCATATAGTTTGAAACAGTATGGAGATAGGATGCCTACCTGCTGTTCACCTTTCCTGATTTTGAACTATGCAGTGTTTTCGTGCTCTGTTCTGACAACTGCCTCCTGGTCCAAGTATAGGTTTCTCATAAGCATGATCAAGTGTTCTGGGATTCCCATTCTTCTCAGAGTCAGCCACAGTTTGTTGTGTTTCACACAGGCAAATTGCATAATGAGGAGGCTTGAGGGAGATCTGGAAATCAATGGGAAGTGCACAGAGACACAACACTTAAGGAGTCAGAGAGCACAAATGCCCATCCTACTATTCACGTTATGTGCACTCCTCATTAGCCTTCTTAGAACATGCTAGTCATCCTTCACACTCACCTCAGTCTTATCTGATCTGTGTCCACAGCAACGAACAGGCTTCAAGGAATAGTTGAGTACCAACACACTTACCAGAGCCATAAAAGACCAATACTCCCAAAGTCAAGAAGCATCCGCTTCCTAATTGGGGCTGCCACGTTGTTCTTTGCATCTCATTCCTTTTACTGTTGTTGCCTCTACAGGAAAAATGCTCATTTTGGTGCTATTTAAATATGTAGGAGATGGTACTTTTCAGAAAAGTGTGTTTCCCCTGGTAGAGGAGTTATAAGTAGCATGCCTCCGTGATCAAAACTGGCAGAATGAGATGTCCCTCTTTCTGAAATTTCTCAGTTATGACACACCTGTTATCTTGCCTTATTAAAATGGAAAGAACTTTCCCCGACGTGTGGCCCATTCTGTCATTTATCAGAATTGGGATAGATTGTGCCTTTCCACTCAATTTGGACAATGGAACGAGTTTCATTTTTATTTATGGGCTTCATAAATCCGTTTCACTTGCTGCTTTTCATGCCCCAGTTCCACACTGTTGTGTTGGGATTTCCCACCCTGCCAGGCAATTAAACAACAAACTCGCAGGGAAAAAAAAGAAATTTCTTTACAAAACTCTTTTAAATCCAAAATATACATAATCATCCACATTTCAGGTCCAACATAGTTAAGGAACGGAGTCTTTAAATCTTCTTTTTTGGGGGCATCCAATTCCTCAGATTAATTCTCTTGCTGTCACCGCCAAGCCCTCAGTGGAATTCTAAAGGTTAGTTCAAAATTCCAGGATGGAAAGAACTCTCCAGTGTTAGATACTCTGTTTCCAGACTTGGTGCCAGACGTGTGAGAAGCCCCTAGGCAGCAGCGGCTGAAGGGCTTGAGGAGAAGCAGGGGCTCACAAAGCCACAGTCCCCCCACTCGGAGCAGGAGGAGACTCAGAAAGGACAAGCCGCAGCAATGTGTGCTCCGTGTTCTACGCCTGATTTAAGAACAAAAAGCAAACAGCCAGTGGGACCCAGCGTCCAGATGTGCATCATTAAAGGAAGGGTGGGGAGGCACAGGCGTCTCTCAGGATTTGCCACCCTCATAGGAAGTGGCTACTATTTGTGTAAATACAGACCCAAGCGGCAGGCTTCTACCTGATAAGACTGCACCTCCACTTATCTACCAAAATTCACAGATTCAGTTCAGGTCAAGCATAGGTCAGTCTTGTTACACAAAAGCCCAAAATAGAAAACCAACAAAACTTTTATTTTTTTTAGACTTAAGCACAATAATCTGAACTTTGTGAACGCTCGAACACAAGCCAACCTACAGTTCACACTGATGTTTTCTCATATTCAATCATATTATAAAGCAACTCTCTAGAGGAGCTCTAGTGGCCTAGTGGCAAGAAACTGTGCTGCAATGCCAAAGGCAGGCAGTTTGAATTCACCAACTGCTCCATGGGAGAAGGATGGGCAATTGCTTCCTGTGTGATTAACTGCCTCTGGAAACCTCCCGAAGGGTCTGCTATCGGTCGGTTCCAATTTGATGGCACACAACAACAACATATAGCAAGTACGGAGTTTTAGTGGTGTAGTGCATTATTATTTGGGCTGTTAATTCAAAGGTCATCGGTTCACTCCGTCAACCGCTCCTCAGAAAGATAGGCAATATCCTTCTGTAAAGGTTTATAAACTCTGAAACCCAATGGAGGGTCACGGTAAATCAGAATTGATTCAAGGGCAGTGGTATATATATCAACTAGTGGTACAGTCCTTGAGTAGGAAAATCAGTTAACCCATTCAGCTGATAATGGAAAGGCTGAAGGTCAAGTACAATTAGGGACACCTCAAAGACAGGTTTGGCAATCTACTTCAGAAAAATTAAAACAGTGTAGAACATATCCACATTGACACACAGTGCTGCCATGAGTGGAAACCATTACTGGTTCTTCTGCGTCTACTCCACATATTTGTAAGACTCCTTTATGTAGAATTATTGTGTGTGCTGCTTCAATTGCCCCACTGATCACCATTGTCATTGACTTAGACATGCTGGCTACCTGGGAAGATGCTCCTTTCTCTCTGTGGTGTCTAGGAAAGCAGGGATTACAATGAGAAAGCAAGGATTTGTAAGTGTGTGTGTTGTACTGTGTTGACATGGTTGACACAAGTGATTTGGTCCAGCTGGCAGGGATCTCCCTGGAGTGGAAAAGGGTGGATAAGGAGGTGATGAGGGTGTCATCAGTCACTAGGACCAACCATGTCTCTTTCCAAAGCAAACAACCTCCTGGCTTCAGTGGTGCATGCCTAGCTGGAAGAGAATGGAGCTAGCGTATATATCCTGGTTCATTCAGCAGTTGCTCTTAATATAGAGAATCAATAAACCAACATTCTGATGCATGTCGTAATATTGTTGAACTTTTGCTAATGTGGTCTATCTCCCTGAACCTGATGAGTTATGATGAATCAAGTCCTAGACCTGGCTAAGACAGGTTCTCAAACACAAGTTGTACTACCGACAGCACAATTTGGAAAGTGACCATGGAATTTCCTGCCTAAGCAGCCAATTCCAATTCATAATAGCTCCATGTGACAGAGTGAAACTGCCTCCTAGGGTTTGCTAGATTGTAATCTTTATGGAAGAGATTGACAGGTCTTTGTCTTATGGAACTACAGGGTTCAAATTACCTTTTGGGCTAGTAAGGTATCCCTTAACCACTAGTCACAAGGGCTTTTCTTGGCCTCTTCAATATCCGTAACACTACTGAACATCTTCAGGGATACTGCATGCAAAAGTGAGGCAAGGATGAAGGAAATGGGAAAGATCTCGTGTGAAAAACGATGTATATGAGCTTTGTAAATAAAGCAGTATTTTTTAAAAAAGAAAAAGAAATATTAACATTTGATCTGTCCTGCTGGACTGCAAAATGGCTTTGAAATAAAAATCCTCCAATAAACCACATGGTGCTTATAAAAACAAAAAAGCCAAATCAAGCAGTCCTCTTTAACACAGCAGATGAGCTTGGATCAACAGCAGACACTCAGACCCATTTCACAGAGATTTACTGGACTGAGGACCACAGTCCCACTGGGTTTCTGAGGCTGTAATCTTTAGGGGAGCGGACTATGTCAGCCTTCTCAGAGAGGCTGGTGAATTCCAACAAACAACCTTTCTGTCAGCACTTCAATGCTCTGCAACACTAGGGCCATGAAAATTTTGCTGTTGTTGTTGTTGTTATGTGCTATCGAGTCACCTGCAACTCATATATACAACCCTATATACAATAGCTCTGAAGCCTGCCCTGTCCTGAGCCAGTCTCACTGACTCTGACATACCATCCCCCATTGTCCAATCACTGTGTCAGTCCATCTCATTCAGGGTCTTCCTCATCTGCACTGTCGCTCTACCCTCTGAGCATGATGTCCTTCTCCAAGGACCAGTCTTTTCTGGCCACATGCACAAAGTACATGAGATGGAGCTTCAAAATCCTAGCCTCCAAGGAGAAAGTTGATTTCACTCTCTCCAAGACAGACCTATTTGTTTTCTTGGCAGTCCATGGTATGTTCAAGACTCTTCTCCAAGACCACAACTCAAAGGCATCTATTCTTCTTCTGTCATCCTTAGTCGTTGTCCAGCTCTCCGATGCATAGCAAGTAATTGTGAAGACGATGGATTGCATCAGGTGCATCTTAGTCTCTAGACTGACATTGTTGCTTCTCAGTACTCTGAAGAGGTCCTTGACAGGAGATTTACCTAATGCAATCTGTCTTTTGAATTCCTGACAGCTGGTGCCAAGAGTGTGGAGCCGAGCAAGCCATCCCAAAAGCAATGTGTCTTGTTCAATTTTAACTCCCTCTTTCCAAATGGTTATCCTGCTAATCATTTCCTTATACTTTGTAAGTCATTAAATCACCCAAATATGTTTTCCTAGACACTGTTAAGCAGCCACCAAACTTCTGCTATCTTTTCAATTTTTTCTAATTAATGAGCTCCTCTTCCATTTATTTCATTATAAATTATGTGTTGCAGATCTTGAGGTCCTTAACTGAGTCCCAGTCAGAATTTCTTGAACTATTGTAACAGAATGAAGCAGGATTTTTTTAAAGTGACATCCCATTTTCTGAGATTTCCTGGCTTTCTTGCCCTCCTTTGGACCTCCTGATCCATTTGGTCCCTACGCTGATCAATTTTGATTCCATCCCCAGCAATTTCTCTTCAGCCTAGGACCCAGGAAGAAGGCAGTTCTGGCAGGTAACTGCAAGAGTTCACAGGGTCAGCCTCATAGTGTGTCCCTCTTCCTGCCGTCTGATTTACTCACCAGGTATAAGAAGAGGGAAAATTCATCTCCTTTGACTGCTATTCTTGAAGCTCTCCAGTGAACCGCAGTTGACTAGTTTGGGGTTCTCCTGCTCTCAGGCTCAGTCACAAATAACTCTGTTGCTTTTTTTCCTTCCCACAGGGATGACCAGATTCAAGCCTTCCGACTGTCCCCAAGTGCCTATTCTCTGGATGCCTATTCTCTGGGGACTCCTGGTGCTATCGCCTCACCCAGTTTTGTTGTAAATACTGCTTATGAGCGTTAAAGAGCTGCCTCCTGTTTTTTGGAGTTTATAATAAAAAAAAAATTGAACACAGACACACAGAGCTAGTGAAGCAATCACATCACTTCTCTGGACTTTAGGTCCTCGATTTGTAAAATACGACGACGGTATCACCTGCCTTGTGCTACGCTGTAGGTGGTGGGGAAGAACTTCAACAAAGGAAGACTATTTGGCTTAGTCATCAAAGGTCATAAATGACCTGAGAGCTTAAGGGGCAGGAACCAGGGTGTTTCTTCTTTGTCTTTTTCCCTCAATACCTACGAGAGTGTTTGACACATTCAGAACACTCAGTATTTGCATCCTGATTAAAAGAGTAGAAAGCCCTATCATACGATCATTAATTTAAGCTAGCAACCTCTCACTCCTCATCAATGCCACAAGTTAATCCGCCTGTGTTGGGGGCTTGAGAGGCTCGCCTCAGAAAGACCCTTCATATTGAAGAAACAGCCTTCACTCCAAAAGCCGGCCGTCAGAAGGCACGGAAGGGCTGAGTTTTTAAAATGCATTTTTTATTATTCAGCCTTCAGCAGAAATGTCACCTTTCTAAAGCAAGCTGTTATCATGCGCTCCCTGTGCCAAACAGGCGCCTCTGAGGAGCAGGATTTTATCTCAACATTTTTAGTGATTTGTGTTTCTCTTTCAAGGAGCTCCATGCCTTTAGGCACCTGAAACACTAACAGCACAAGAAGGTAAGGTTACACGAGGAGCCGAGGAGCCGTCTCCAACAACATGAAATGGAGATTTGTGCAAAACAGGTCCAGAATCAGCATCAAAGCCCTAGTCCGCAGTCACCCTGCCCAATAATTCATGTCTTCTCGGTGAGGCTCATTGTTTTCTGGTGGGCTCCTTGGTTGAAACCATATTCTCAAAGAAATTCCGTTTTGTGACAGGGCCCCCATCAGCAGACTCTGCCACATGACAGGCCTAGAAGGAGCCAGCACAACTGCCGGCGACGCTTGCCAATAAGCCAGATGCTGCCACATATTGGCATCTGGGTCCTGGAATAGCAACCATGTTCTCAGTCTGGCGAGGGATTCTGACCCCAGCTACGGAAGGAGACAAAGGAAGGAAAGAAAGAGATGGGGCAAGGGGAGGGAGGGCAGACTGTGGAAGAGTCTCTTGGTAATCTCCCTAGCCCGGGTTTAGAGCCTCCATAACAAAAGGCGCTTTGGAAAGCTGCTACCAGTCCCGCAATGGGCGGGAGAAGCAGAGATGGGGAGGATTCTAAACCCAGCACGGTATTCTGGCACCTGGGGAGTGGGGGTGGTTGATTCCAAGAGCCAGATGCAGCAGGCAGCAACTGTGCTCCCCTCCTCTCCCTCAAACCATGATAGCCCACAGAGGAGATAAACGACAGGATACAGCTTAAATCTGCAGCCGAGGGACGAGAGGCAACATCAGGATGGCGGTCGCTTTCTGCTTTCTGGGTGCCAAGATTCCCCAGCGCCAGTGAAGCCCAACTGAAGAGATGGAGCGAGGTTCAGACCTGCAGACTACAGGCCATGGCCACAGTCAAGAAAGGTGTGCTCAGTGTTTTCATCACAGAAATGGGATAAGGAATTAGGTAAAGGAAGCTATGTATGCATCTTGTTGTGGCCTGTTTTTTAAATTTTACTTTTTTTTTTATGTTGAAAATATACACAGTAAAATTCAACTGTGTTGTACATTTGGTACAACTTAGTGACAATCCTTAGGGAGCTCAGGGGACCTAGTGGTAAGGAACTGCGTTGCAGTCTTGAAAGCACACAGTTCAATTCCACCAGTTCCTCTGTGGAGAGAGAGTCAATTTCATCCCTTGAGATTAAACTGCCTCTGAATATCTGCTGGAGGATCACCTATGAGTCAGTTTGACGTACACAAGAACAACAGTGACAATCATTACAATATTGAGTTGTGGAACCATTCTCACCTCCTTTTTCTGAGTTGTGCCTTTCTTATTAACATAAACTCACTGCCTTCTATGTTCCTACTTCATCTTTTTAATTGCTGCTGTCAAGTTGACCCTATATAATTCTTAAAAAAGGCTAATGCTTGGGGTAGACTTTCCCTTTGCTAATTAAGCTAAACCACTGGTATACTTTAAGAAGACAGGGGACATTTTTGGCTTAATATTTAAAGATTATTTCAGGGGTTCATATACCCTTCATGGCACCAGAAAGTCTAGAATCTATTACATTTAAAACTCTGTTCTGCACTCTCCCTTTTGATCAAAGTTCTTCTGCGAAATCTTGGCTCAAAGAGTTTCATCATGGTAGCTGGGCACTATCCAGTTCTCATGTGAGGGCAAAGGATCAGTTTTTCATGAAGGCAATTAGCCACACAGTTCACATCTACCTATTTCTTCTTCTCTTCCTTCCTCTGTTGCTCTAGGTGAATAGAGATCAATTGTGCTTCTGGTGGCTGCCTGGTGGCTGCCTGCATGCTTTTAAGACCCCGGGGACTATACAGCAAACTAGGGAGTAAAACAAAAGCCCTAAATGTGCTGTTAGGACAATGAACTGGGAGATACCATCAAACAATGACTCCAAACCAAAGAATGAAATCATAGGAAGTGTTTACTTGTAAGTAGGTATTCCTGGCAGCTATTCTTTATGGTTGTTGCTATTTTTGTTTGCTATATTTGTTGCTATATCACACAGCTTTTAACAATTCAACTTTTTACAGGGGTTTGACATATTAACAGCAATTACAGTAATTGGCTGTACAACCCACCTGGTTGTTGTTTGGTGCTGTGAACACTAGATCTGAACTCTGTCCTATCCTGTGCCTTTATCAATGTGGTTTTTTTCTATAACTATTAATCATAAACCTTTACCTTCTTCCTTTCTGCCTTGGTACTGTAAAAAAATTTGTTCTCTATACATTTGCCTTTTCTTGTTTTTTTAATTGAAATCAGATCATTCACTGTCTTGGTTGCCCAGCACTGCTAATCTAGAAATACCTGAAATAAATGTCTTTTAAAAACAGATATTGATTCTCTCACTGTTTCAGAGGTAAGAAGCTCGAATTCAGAGTGCCAGTTCTAGGGAAGGATATGTGTTGGCTTTGAGAGAAGGTCCTTGTCTCAACATCTACAAGCCTTGCATTCCTTGAAGATCTCTATGCATTTTGACATCAATCTTCTCCTGGGTCTACAAGGTTCTCAGTTCAGGGACCCTGGATCCAAACAATGCACTCTACTTCTGTCTCTTTTTTCTTCTCTGCCCAATTTTTAATCTCTTTTTATCTCCTGGAAGACAAAAGATGATATAAGACATGTTGTTGTTGTTCTTGTTAGGTGCCGTCAAGTACGACACACAGCGACCCTATGAACAAAGATCTGAATTCTGTTCTATCCTGAGCCATCCTTACAACTCCTAACACAGCAGGGGAAATCCCCTCTCAGGAGATCAGAACTATGACGTAAGGGTATTGCATGTCACCTTAACCCCTTTCATCTCATTAAGTAATCACATCATAGATGGGAGATTACACCATTGCATAGCAGCCAAGCTAAAAAATCATGACCCAGGAGAGTTAACACATAATTTTGAAGGGCATAGACCAATCCAAAGCATATAGTACTTGTCTTCTTTCACTTGGTTTGTTTCACTTATCATACTGTTTTCAAGTTCCATTCATACTGTAGAGGGAATCAAGACTTCCTTTCTCTTTCTGGCTGGGTATCATTCCATTGTTTCCATGTGTCATGTTTTGTTCATCTGTGGACATCATGCTCAGAAGGGTGGAGGGACAGCATAGGAAAGGAAGACCCGGATGAGATGGGTTGTCACAGTGACTAGGGCAATGGTGCCAGCTGTGTCAGAGTCAGTGAGGCTGGCTCAGGACAGGGCAGGCTTCAGAGCCATTGTACACAGGATCACTGAGTTGCAGGCGACTCGACGGCATATAACAACAACATTGATTTCTTGATGGGTATTTAGATTTGTATAGTGTCTTTGGATGTTGATATCAGCTTTAAAGGGGCTTCTCATCTCGCTGTTGGTGAGAGTAGTCCAGGAGGGGCGGGCTGAAGTGAGGAGACAAATTCAGGGGTTGAAGCAAGGACTGGAAGAGTGTAAGTCAGGCAGCATTTCTTTCTCCAAATATCAAATTCTACCCACTTTCTCCTTAATCTAGTATCACATGTTGGTCAAGAGTTACTCAGAGCCTTGCACTTTAAAAGACAGGTTATATGAACAAGCAAGACTGGAGAGAGAGAATCTTCTAAGATGGCAATAATCCTGGCATTTGCAGTGAGAAGATTAGGAGAAAGGCCTCAAAGATCATTTACTGGTTGGTGGGTTTGATTCTAAAGGCAATCTCGATCTCCTTTGTTCAGATACTGCACCCTCTAACCAGGGCCACCTGGGTATGCCTCTGGTCACAATGAGAGGGGGTAAAAGTGAGAGGTTAGAGGGAAGCTCTCCTCAGAACTGGAAAGAAACACAAAGGATGTCCAATGAATGGTATACATATCTGTGCCTTTAAAAAGAAGGGGGGGGGGGGGAAAGGTGTAGCTTATAACTATTGAGATTCAGTCCAGGCACTGCAAAAGCATCTGTAACTCCATTGATTGGAAATACAAATTATTTAAATATTTTGCAGATGCTCATTGGCAGATCAAACATATATTAGGTAAAAAAAAACCATATATATATATATACACACACATCTTGGCTGAAAGCAGGGAATATCAGAGAAATATCTGTGTTTCGTTGACTATGTGCTTGACTGTGTGGACCAAACTGTGGCTGACTCTGAGAAGAATGGGAATCCAACAACATTTGATTGTGCTTATGTAAATCGTATACTTAGACCAAGAGGCAGTCAGCAGAACAGAGCAAGGAAACACTGCATGGTTCAAAACTGGGAAGGATGTATGCCTGGAATGTGTCCTATCTCCTTAGTTTTTCAACCTATATGCAGAACAGATTATCAGAGAGGTTGGGCTCTATGAGGAGAAATGTGGCATCAGGATTGGAGGAAGAATCATCAACAATCTACACTGTGCTGATGACACAACCCTGCTTGAAACGGAGAAGGACCTGAAGCACTAGCTGTGGAAGGTCAGGGACTGCAGCCTTTGGTATGGATTGAAGCTCAATATCAAGAAAACAAAGATTCTCAACACTGGGCCAATCGGCAGCATCATGATAGATGGTGACAAGCGTGCTTAGCTCCACAATCAATGCTCTTGGCACCAGCAACAATGAAACTAAGAGACATATTGCATTGGGAAAGTCTGCTGTCAGAGACCTCTCCAAAGTACTGAAGAGCAATGTCAGTCTAGAGACTAAGGTGTGCCTGATATAGGTCATGGTCTTTGCAATCACTTGCTATGCGTCAGAAAGCTGGACAATGACTAGGGATGATCAAAGGAAAAGTCATGCCTTTGAGCCATGATGCTGGAGGAGAGTATTGACTATACATACCATGGAGAATGAACAGGTTCATCCTAGAGAGGGTTAAACCAGGCTGCGCCTTGGAGCCAAGAATTCTGAAGCTTCATCTGACATACTTTGGACATGTTGCAAGGAGAGACCAGTCCTTGGAGAGGGACGACATGCTTGGGAGGGTGAAGGGACAGCACAGGAGAGGAAGACCCTCAATGAGACAGATTGATTCAGTAACTGGGGTAATGGGGGTAGCTATGCCAGAGACAATAAGAATGGCACAGGATAGAGCAGGGTTTAGGGCTGTTTGCTATGGGTTGCAGGTGACTCAACAGCACATAGCAACTACACACACACACCCCTTATTAAATATGGAATCATCTTGAAACCTTACATATGAAACATATTCAAATTAAAATAGAAAATATAGTGGATTATCCGCCTTCTCCCAACACAAATGCACACCCTATTTTGGAGGAACAATTAATAGGTTGTAATTTACTTCTGTGAAGCTTGACACCTATTTTCAAAACCAAGTCTACCCAGAAATAGCCCTAACTTAATTCTTCCAACTCTACATACAGCAGAGGAACTCTTCTACACTGATAAATTTTGATGTTGTTCTTGTTATGTGCCCTTGAGTGGGAATTGATTCGTAGCTGACCCCCCCACCCCCAGCATGTTTTTAAATCTCACAGGAGACTGATGGCTGCCCATCTTTCTCCCTCAGAAAAGCAAATGGATTGGAACCACTTGTCCTTGGGTTGGCAGTGCAACTTCTTATCCACTAGGCCACCAGAGCTCCCTAATGAGAAGGAACATTTTTCCTGGCTTGGTTTAAGATTCTTTACATTTCAGTTTTGAACAATGCAAGGACAAGAAGTAACCAAGATATCACAAGTACAATTTGATGTTTATTCATTTACTTCCAAACTGACCGGCAACAACAGAAGTTGTCTACAGGGTATTTGATTATAGACGACAAGGACAGAAATGCCTCCAGCCCTTTGGGAGAGGCAAACCACACCCCAGTATGTGTTTCTCTCTCTCTCTCTCTCATTTCTCTTTATTCTCTTTGCATTTTCTTTTCCTCTTTGTCTTGATTCTCTCTTTTCCTGTGGCCAGTTCCCATTGCTACAATGACTCCCTAAGCACGCCTCCTGGGAAACATGCTAAGTAATGGGGAATGTCTTCAGAGTAAAGAGATACTAAAAAGGATGCTTATGATCAACCTGGAAAAGGACAAAAACCTGAAGCCAGATGCAGGCAGTGGTTCCCACACATGAGCGTACATCAGAATCATCACCTGGAAGGGCTTGGCAGAGGACAGATTTCTGTGACCCACCCCAGAATTTCTGCTTCGGTAGGTTTAGGATGGGACCCAAAATAAACATTTTCAACAAGTAGCCAAAGGTGGGTGACTCTACTCCACGGCCCTCAGGCCTGCCTTGAATTGTTTTTGGTCAAACATTCTTCTAGGTTGTACAACCTTGGTGTGTCCACTTGCCGTACAGACGTAACTTGTGGTTGCTGTAAAACTGAACACTGTGACATTAGATGTATCAAATGCAAGAATGGTTACCCATGGTGGACAGTGTTTGGTGGAGCTCTTGATTAAAACAAGCTTGAAAGCAGAAGCGGCATCCACTTCTAAAATAGCTTGCCTCTGGAAACTCTATGAACCTGGAGAAAGGATGAAAGTTTTACAGGTGTCCACGTCTTTCATTCATAGCGTCACTATTAGTCACCTACGACTTGATGGCATTTAACAACAAAAACCTATATGAAGTGTATAAATTCTGTGTGTGTGTGTGTGTGTGTGAGAGAGAAAGAGAGAAAGAGAGAGAGAGAGAAGCTTTTTCCCCTCTAAGACTTTTCATTTGGAAATAATTTAAAACTTAAAAGTTTTCACAAGAATAAAGTTCATTCTTATTCCCTTGACCTAGATTGGGGATCACTTTCTGAGAACCTCTGAGCTAAGCTAAATGTATATCAGAGGCCTGGTACAAAAGAAATCACTTCCCAGGATGTAATGCCTCTAACAGCAAAGATCAGAATATTACCCAAATAGAAAGCAAACCAAGCTTTTAAATAAGCAAAAAGCGGGAAGGTATACCATAAAATAATGAAAGAAAGGAACTTAAAACCCAGGAGTTTTAAGTTCTGGAGAGTTTTAAGTTCTGGAAAGTGAATATTATTATATTCAAGGTTAAAGGGTGGCTGTGTAAGATTTTCCTGGCTTGTCTCTAAGATGATTTCTTGGAGGTGTTACAAACAGAAAATGCATAATCTCTTTATGCTGCTTCCAGGGGTGGGGAGAACCCCAACAAGCAAGCTATGAATATTTTGAGACACAGAAAATTATTAGATACCCTCTGTTTACATCTCATATCCTCCCTCCTTGACTCAGGACTTTCTTACCTGAATTTCTGCAGCAACTCTTAATTGACCTCCCTGACCATAGCTCTCCCTCCCTTTTATCCACAATTTAAACCCTAGAAGTATCTGTTCTTAAAGCGGGTCTCAATGATGCTATTTCTCTAAGAACCTCCACCAGGTCCCGACAACCTAGTGAATGAAGTCCTAAGATCTTAGCGTGGCATTTAGCACACTGCTCTTTCCAATTGTACGCCACACATCTGTCAGATCTCTTTACAGTACACATTGGTTTTGTCCTCCACTTTCCCACCATGATATTAACTGTGCGTCAGATGGAAATGTCTCCACAAAAAAAAAAAAAAA